>NC_137816.1:54495102-54505102 GCF_963921795.1 Nannobrachium achirus
CAGCCTGCCATGGACCCCATAACCCCACAATATGACACCGACACGCACCACGACTCCCCCAGCACAGCTGGCCTGTGTGTGTGTGTGTGTGTGTGTGTGTGTGTGTGTGTGTGTGTGTGTGTGTGTGTGTGTGTGTGTGTGTGTGTGTGTGTGTGTGTGTGTGTGTGCAGAAGTAATATACGGCTAGATGGGTGGGTGCCGGGTGGGTGGGGGTTTTAAATCACACACCACCTCCGGTTTAATCCCATCCTGACGACCCCGGGAGGTCCCCTGGCTGTTTACTGCGGCTAATGGTCTGGGAGTGTTGCTGTTGTTTGTCTGCTAACTGGCCGCCTCATGGCACAGGGAGCGCAGCCAGATTGGCTCCCAGTCAGACAACGGCCATAAAGTAAAGTCTCTACGACCTGAGGGGAGGAATGAGCCTACCGTTGTTGTCGGGTGGAAACCTTGTATGTCCAAAATAGTTCTTTCTATATTTGTCATTTTAAAAATTATTTAGAATAGAGGGTATGCACGTGACATCACTGTTGCTGGAACGTATGTGGGAACACGCCTACTGAGTGGCAAAAAACTCATTTCTGCCATTGACAGCCCATACATCCAAACAGAAAAGTCCTATCCGATTGTATTAAACAATGTTAACTCACCAACATTGCGGCTGTACTGAAAGCTTGAATTATCCTCTTTCTATCTGCAAAGTATTTGTTTCATAAAAATCCACCATAGGCATGTTATGAGCTACTTAGTGTCAAGACATTCTGTGCAGGTTTTTATTTTTCCAAGTGTCAGAGTTTGGAAGCACTCGTTTTCAACAACACAACATCCAGGTGGTATGCAGGGCCGTTGAGTGATTTGCAACTAACACATCCAAACTCCAATGCTCCAAGCTGCTCAAAGTTTTGCCACTCAGTCTAGATTAGGGGGGCGGGTCCCAGTGGACGTGCATACCCTCTATAGTGAAAATAGCCCATCTACAAGATCTTGTAGATCGGCTGTTTTCACTAGTTTTGTGAGACAGTCGTGTATGACGAAGCAGCACTTTACGAGAATTTTTTTTTTTGAAAATGTAAAACTTGGAGATACAAGGTTTCTGCCGATAGTCACTCCACCCCAAAAAACACAGATACCACGACTGGCTGCACCGCTGTGCAAGAGTGTGGTGGTCAATTGCTGAGGTAATTGGATCATTTCAGCCAAATTACATGCAAAAAAGAGAGGGCTTTTTTGTAATAGCCATACAGCATATCTGTGAAAGATAGAAACAATTTGATTAACAAGAATTGACACAGTCAATATATAAGCTGGTCAGATGGAAAAAAAAAAGTTTTTTGGGGAAAAAAAAAAAAAAATGTTTTTTGAAAAAAAAAAAAAGTTTTGGAAAAAAAAGTTTTTTGGAAAAAAAAGTTTTGAAAAAACTTGGGCGTGCTCAAACAACAGTAATAACTGCGTATTACCTTACTGTACTTTACTGTACTGTATACTGTACCTCACTGTACTGTACTGTACATATTCTGTGTTCTATATCTATGAAGTCTGTGTTCTAGATCTATGAATTTTGTCACTCCCCCCCCCCCCCCGTGTATGTGTGTGTGTGTGTGTGTGTGTGTGTGTGTGTGTGTGTGTGTGTGTGTGTGTGTGTGTGTGTGTGTGACTTTTACTTATAACTGAGTACATCTACAGTGCAGTATTGATACTTTTAAGATACTTTAAAAAAAACAAGTGTAAAACATTTGAGTACTTTTTCCAACAGCTACTTTCCCCCATAGCCTGGAGGACTCCTGCTAAGTTTGCAGTTGCCTTAGAGCCTATTACTCTATAAATCTATCTGTGATGTCTGATTGTACTAAAACTAGCATGCTTATTAGGCAGTAGTGGGAAAAGTACTCGCATTCTTTACTTAAGTATCATGCAATACTGCAATGTCAGTGGAAGTCTTGTATTCAAAATGTAGGATACTTGAGTACAAGTATAAAAAGTATTTGTATTAAAATGTACCAAAAGCAGAAAGTACGCATTATGCAGAACTTAATGTAACCAAGGTGTTCAAATAAGTGTATTGATTGTAGGCATTTTCCAAAATCTTGTGGTATTTCACTGCTACATATCGTTCTAAATATATGCTTTCTTGTCATTTAGTACAATGAATGTGTTACCGTGTCTCTAGAAATGTGCTCATTATTGGTGAAGATACTAACTGTAATTCTCAAAGACTCGCATTGGTTCATTCAGCACATCGTTTTTGCTCTGTTTCATTTGATATTAAAATGCAACTCGAATTAATCTACTGTGTGGACACTGATCAGATGACAGGAAGAAGCAGCTCATCAATGAATGTACTTTGTGTTGCTTTTGTAAATTGTGTAGGGTACGATATTTTCATGACTTCACACCAAAGCCCATATCATGGTCATAGAGTTAAATCATTGACAACTTGCATACTCGTTCAGTTCATATGTTAATGCAGATGGTATGCAGATGGTGTGACACATCACCTACTACAGCCTACAACGATGCCCAGGGCAACACTGCATATTGTCTATAAATGGCTCACAGTTTAAATAACGTACGGTTTATTTGGACAATCATCTGTAACAGATGAAGTATAATTAAATACGACGTGATTAACGTTTGTTTGACATCCTCATCACAATTACATTGGATGCATCGCGTTGATTAAAGTGAATGGCTGCTATAGTTTTGCTAGTTTTCATCACCTAATCACCTTCCTTTCATAACCTAATCTCTACGTTTAGAATTGAAAGAAAAATAATGTTAATGTTAGTATGAAGCTAATTATAAAGCTTAAATGGATGATGATGTCAACAATGACTTGTGAAAATCAAAGAATGATAACCGATCTACAAGCAATCATACAAACATTTTGTACTTTGATGCCAATACTTTTGTACTTTTACTCAAGTATAGACCTCTCTTTTCTTCTGTTTCATTTATCACAAGCAGGCTGGCCACAGGCACCGGCTCAGTGTGAAGGAATGGTGCTCCCTGCTGGACAAAATATTTCATTACAGCAGTACAGGTCTGGCTCCCAATCATGAGCTCGGTGACCATGTGACATGGACAGCCAATCGGCAAATAGGTCCCCTAGGTCCCCTGAATGTCTCAGGACAATGTAATCTGTTTAAAGAGCTGGTCCTGCTGACCAGCTAAAAATCACACCCGTGTGAAGTGGAGCTGTGTGTGTGTGTGTGTGTGTGTGTGTGTGTGTGTGTGTGTGTGTGTGTGTGTGTGTGTGTGTGTGTGTGTGTGTGGATCATGTGTACCGATTTTTGTGACATTTGAAGAAAATATGTAGGAAAAGGAGCAAAAAGTGTGTTTTGGAGAAAATTCAAGATGGCGGAAAATCTATCATGGCGCAAATGGGCGTGGCCTATATGGGGAGATGCGTCATGACCCAAGGAATCCAGGGAAAAAATATTTTTAATTTTCCGACCTACGGTTCAAGAGTTACAGGCCAAAACGTAAAGTGGGGTGTTATGGCGCCACCATGCGGCCAAATGACACAATTATTTTTTATTTAATCCTTGAAATCATTATGAACCTCCTCTCCAAGTCTTGAAACTCTAGCCCCTATGGTTTGCGAGAGACAAATAATTGAATGTGAGTTTTTGCGATTCCCATTATAAGTCAATGGGGAAAATTAATTCACTAATAAATTAATATCAATTAAACTATTGAACCTTTCTCTTAGCAAGTTACTAGCCCACGATTCCCGAGTAAGCCTGTCGATTTGACATATGGCGCGAGTGTGTGGTGGCAAAACTGTGGGACTAGTAGCGTGCCGAAGTTTAGGAAGTTCAGGCTACATACAGACACACACACAGACAGACAGACCCACACAGCCACGTATAGGGAGCCTGTGCTTCACACAGCTCCAAAAACGTTCCGCCAAAGGCATTCATTGAGAATTTTGTCCACCACTGTAACGTTACCTGTGGTCTGTGCTGATGTCATAACTATGGCCTTAACATGCTACTATTTTTAGGCAGGAGCATTGCATAGAGAGTGTATAAGACTGTATACTTTTATTTTTATATTTATTGACAGGGTCTCTTGTTCTGCACCAGGCAGGATGATTGTATAGGGTGTATATACAATATTCCTCTGTATTGTACTTCTTGTCCTTATCTGTAACTTGTACTGCTGTGCTGGCTCTGGCGCCTGAATTACCCCAGTGGGATCAATAAAGGTATCTATCTTTCTATCACGGATAATTGATTGAATCGAGGAAGAGGAAGAAGAAGAGAAGAGAAGAGAAGAGAAGAGAAGAGAAGAGAAGAGAAGAGAAGTTTTGTGTAGTGAAGTGTAGTGAAGTGAAGTGTGGTGGCAGATAGACATAATGAGCTTCATTAGGTCTTTAGAAGTGCATCCTTGCTAAAAGGCTCCATGTAGGATCAGCTGACCCAGACCGTTCAGAGTGGCTTCGTTGCGTTTCAGTGTCATTTATCTTCCTCTCTCTAAACTAAGGCCCTGAGCTAGCTTCCCAGAATAGCTGTGCTGCTGCCATTGGCTCCAAAGTAACCTGAATGAAAGGAACGTAAGGTGCCGGTACTAAACCCTGCTGTGGGGTCTGTGCGTGTACACAGGACAATCCTATAAGGAGTCCCTGTATTTCCTATTCCTGTTCCAGTTCTAAAGTCACCCTCTCAGTCGTGTCCGACTAATGATGGGACGATATGAACATTTCATGTCATGGTTATTGTGACCAAAGAAATGGCGATTTAGGATATTATCGCGATAATAAAAATATCCCCAACATCCATTATCCTGGGGCAGAACATTTGCCAAAAAATCACAGATCTTCAAGTTTGTAGATCGTTTCAGACACCCAATTTCAAAACCAAATGATTCATGGTCAAAAAATGTTTTAGCCTGGGCCTACTTAAAACTTATGAAAGGCAAAATAAAGGCAAAAGAACTTGACAAGTTGTCATGCAAGGAAATACAGGGACGCAATCCTAAGTATTGATTTAACTGTGAGTGTTCAAATTCATGGTCATCATCACATATCAGCCTAGTGAGACACTGAGAGGTCTAGCTGATGAGAAAACCCCATTAAAGTGATGTGAGTGATGTATCACCTCTCACATGTTTTCTGGTGTGAGCGCTGACCTCTAGCTTCATCGTTCAACACCAAAATCTGCCTTCCTCGTCTTGTTGCAGAAGTGTCGAGGGTGTTTATCCTGGCCCAAGACAAACTTGGGAACAAAGTCACACGGCAGCGCTATCATTCACACACCAACACTCTGGAGGTGAACTGTGACACACACCCACACACACTTAAGCGTGTACACAGCTTGGGTACACACTGCCAACAAACTATCACTATACCTAGAGACGCCATAGCTTTGATATTAATCAAAAGATTAACTGTGAAACATCCCACTTTGCTACCGGTATCTATCCAGCTCTTGAAGGAAAATCCATAATAATACGAATGTTGCAAACTGCAGAGAAAAACTATTGTAAAGAATGATGGCCTCTCTTACCATTTATACACACAGTACATTCAGTGATCAAACAAGGAAAAATCAACGATTGAACTGCAGATGTTCCAACAACCTTAGTAGTCCATTTTGCCAGCATCTGAAAAACGGCCCCCAATATTAAATTGACAGCTAAATATTTGCAAAGCAACTCAAGCAGGTTTAGGAGCAAAGTGGGTACACTAAAACGTATGAAGAGTACAGAGTGTATTGAACATCATAGACTAACTGACACATTATAACAGTTTGCGAGGCGTTGTGAGCATGTAGATCGTCTATTTTCACAATCCTAATATTTGACAATTTGGCCAATGTTTAATTTGTCATTTTAGAGGTATTAAAAAGTCCTTAAATTGTCACTTTAGAAATGAGTAGATACCCTCTATACCAGTGATATTCAACTGGCGGCCCGTGGGCCAAATCCGGCCCCTGGGGAGCTTTCTTGTGGCCCCATTCCAGATTCCAAATATTTATTATTTTATTACTTTTATGGAGCGAAGGTAGCTGTCCAGCTGCCATGTAACAAAGGTGCAACTGCTTCATGATTTCTTACACGTTTAACATGGGGGGAAAAAAGAAAAAAAAAACTGTGGCACATATACTTGAGTAAAAGTACAGATATTTCACTATTGTAAAAGTTAAAATCTTCCATAAGAGAATAACATGGGACAAAGTGTCGCAGTTCACATAAGGTATCTGGTGTTAAAATCTATTTATGTATCAAAAGTAAAAGTACAATAAGTATCAATAGTAGAGTATAAAGACCTTTTTCATTGTACAAAGAAACAAAACACAGAAATGTCGTCTACTTTTACTACTTCTGTACATCTCAGTACTTTCAAAATACTTTCAATTTTTTTCTTCTTCATGTAGGTAGGTAGCAGCAGATGAGTTTTGAGTGCAGTCTGTTCATCACATGCCATCTCCATTTATAGCAGCTATTTCTGAATTTTGAGAGGATGTTGTCCATTACATCAAAGAAATAATTCTCCACCTGCAGTGCACTGTCCATCTTCCATCCTTTCACCAGATCCGGTCTGGTCTGAAAGATGGTAGGGCTCTCCACTAATGGTTCATGAAACACATCATAATGTGCATTCATACGAACATGTAAACACTTCAACTTGCAAGTCTGTCTCCAATATTTTTCTCACAAAGATGCGTCCAAGCCAGGGATCTGTGCATAGAACATACTGAAATATCTACTAATTTTTGTTGTAACAGTCTTGTGGCCCCTGACTTGAAGTCATTTTACAACTGTGGCCCCCTGCCTAATCTAGTTGAATACCCCTGCTCTATACACTTAAACTTTATGTTGGTTTGTTTACTGTTGAGTGAGAAAACAATGTTTCACATTAAGTTAATCATCTGGGGACCCCCCAAAATAATTTGGGGACCCACTGAACTAGGGGATATTAGCAATACCTTATTGCTGAAACACGCACGCATGCACGCCACACACATTTTGAATACATAGTGGAGTTGGCATTCCTGTAGGTTGATAATGCGGTAAAACTCTATAGGCAACAGCTATAGGCTTTGGGAATACTTTTTTATGTTAGACACTGAAGATTTAGTAGTAAAAATACACAAACTGAGTCTCATAACGGTACTGTAGTCTTTGCATATTTCACACCGTGTTTGATTTGATGATGACGAGGAAAGAGAGTTTCTGCAAAGCAGTGACGAAGAACTCGAACATAACTGTGCAACGTGCAACCAAGCATTATAGTAGAGGCAAACTCACACATAAACATCCGCAGAAACACACAAAAAACAATCTGTGTGCTGTCCACACCCAGTGTGCTTGGGGCACTGAATTCAGAAACGTCGGCAAAATGGAGCCTGCATTATTTATGAACGAGATTAATAGTCCATGTGTGTGTGTGTGTGTGTGTGTGTGTGTGTGTGTGTGTGTGTGTGTGTGTGTGTGTGTGTGTGTGTGTGTGTGTGTGTGTGTGTGTGTCTTTCTCCATCGGTGGTCGGATGTTTGCATACGTTTTTCTGCTTTTATACAAAACTATAAAATGCTATCTTGCTTCTGATCTATCCACCAACTCTTTCATGGAATTTCCCTATTCATAGCAGGAGGCCGGTCATTTAGCTATGTTGGCTAAGGTTAGAGTTTTAACATTAATTCATGTATCAATACAGGGAATGACATTAAGGCTTGTCCTGTTGTCCGGGACAACTAATACATCTTTATGGACAAGTTCATTAAAAATGTATTTGTCCATTGGACATGTGGCTCTTGGTTTCACTTTTTCTGTGACGCTCCTAGCAGCTTTGTGCTGTATGCAGACTATGGACTGCCCATACTATGGAGTGGAGGGTGAAGGGGCGGGGCGTACTTATTTATTTGTGAAATAAATACAAAACATTAAAAAGAAATGACAAATGGCAAAGTGACTTTTGTGCCTGGACAAGTGAATGGGAAATGTACTTGTCCAGAGGAGAAGTGCCTCAAAAAGTTAATGTCAAGCCCTGCAATACGACAAACAGTGCCATAGCTTTAAAAATGGACCCCAAGTCCTCCAAGTATACACCAACACGGAGCTTTGTCATCAGCGCGTCATAGCTGGGGGCGGAGTCAAGCGTGGGGGAAATATTTAACAACCCCCATTAGTAGAATGGGGTTTTCCTGTTTTCAAATCCGATTTTTTAATAGTATAGCGATGTTTTAATTAATTGCAATGTCTTACATTGATTCCTTGGTTGCCAATGGACAAAAAATGATGCATTTAAAATTAAACAGCTTTGGGATTAAATATTGTCTGATATTATTAAGGACAGGTCGCATCATCAAAGACCATGGGTTATCTAGACTATCCGTCTGGTATTAGACACTGTTACATTTTTTTTATGATAAATTAAACTTATCGTATCAAAAAACGAAAAGCATTAATTAATCAATGATGGGTATGGAGCACATTAAATGAATTCCAGTTGTCTACAGCCATTAACAGCTTGTTATCATGCAAGGATTACACACTGACACAACGCAACACAACACAATCCTATCCTAAATAGTTTCAAACCTGCAGAAAATACTTTTAAACTGGCGTCGATCCTGCCATATATTCAAAGATCAGGTCTCTATCCTACTTGAACTCACTACGATGTGTTCTATAAACAACATTGACGACTTAACGACTGTTGTTTTTTGATATTAGAGTAAGTTTAATTGATCATATATTGTAAGGGTGTCTCTACTAGGTGATTAAAGACATAATGTAAACAGGTTTTGTAGCATAGAGGGAAGAGGGGGATCACGGGTGCTTATATTGTGCAACTCTGACACATGCACGGGGGATAATCTGAGTCTGATTATAAACCACTTAATTACATTGATTCCTTACTGCAAATGGACAAAAAACTATCTGCAGTAGCATCGGGATTAATTGTTGTCCTTATAGGACTGGTCGGATCAATGCCATGGTTATCTGACTGATTTAATCACCTGGTAAGAGACACACTTTCACATTTTCATGAACATGATCAATTACACAATCACAATATCAAAAAACAAAGGCCATTAATTCAGCAATGATGTTCATGGAACACGTACGGGAAGGACACAGGAGGAGGATGCCATTGTAAGTGTATTAGGCAATGGGAATGGGTTTAGACCATATTCACGTTTCAAATCTATTGACGACTAATGGGCCTGGCTGTTGGATTTATATTGTGGCACGTTTAATTGATCATATCTCATATTAATATTAGTGTCTCTACCAGGATTGAAATGAACACTGCATGTGCAAACATGTTTTTTTGTAACACAGGGAGTAGAGTAGATGGAGAGAAAAACAGATCTCCGATCTCAACTCATGCTTGTGTAACTTGGATAGCCTACAGAAACGACAGATCTCCATCTCAGTCAGTGCTTGTGTAATTTGCGGGGAATATATTAATCTGACTCTGATTACAAACCACTTGAACTCCGACTTCTATGTCCTATATGCCAGGGAGAACATAACCGGGGTCCAACCTAGCTTGTTGATTTTTGGCACGGCATATTTTGGCAAAAATAGATTTGGTGTAGTAGACTGAATATCTGGTCAACGTACAAAGAGTAAAATTTGGGTCCCGTTTTATTCCAGAGGTTTTGATGAGGCAGGAGTAGTAGTTTAGACGAGGTGACGAGGTACAGTAGCTCCGTGCTGCACAGCGGTGCGTTCAATCAATCAATCAGTCATCCATAATAGGCTTGTTATCTTAATAATAAGTGAACTTTCCGACGGCAAGTGAGCGATTGCGTTCCAGAAGTCCTTCTGATGGATTTTTCTTGGCTGTCGAGTGTTTTATCGTCCAAAAAAATCGCTCTGAACGTGATTAAAACGATAGTGTACTGTTTACGCTGTATTAACTCAATGGGGAAAGGCGGTTTGTTTTCCCCCACGCTCAAGGCGGATGTGACGTTTATGGGCGTTCCTTTCTAGCTCCGTGTTGGTGTATAATCATAATAACTGATCATCATGTTTTAGGGGGGCAAA
>NC_137816.1:54506560-54516560 GCF_963921795.1 Nannobrachium achirus
GCAGGAGCTGGAAATCAAACCTGGGACTCTCTCTACCCATTCAGCTATGGCCGTCCCAAGCTGTGTCAGCGATCTTATCCTCATGCCGTGACTCAGATGGAAAATATGAAACACATGTGACCTGCTGATATTCATTGCATAATGGTCAAGTGACCTCCCCCCTCCCCTTCACCACACACACTGCTTGCTTAGTTGTTATGTCCAAAACAAAGTCTCGACCAGGTGTATAACATGTTCATCACATGTGGCCTTAAATGGGCAATGCATTGGATGTCAACTATTTTACACCTGTACATCTGTCTTTTGGGGTGTCAGGTAGCACTGTGGAAGAGTTGTTAAGAGGCATGGGCGGCCAGGAAGTTGAGAAGGAGAGAGCGTGCGGTCCACTCCATTCACCTCCGAGTGCATATTGATTTATTCCTGCAAACTAAAGCATCCTGTTGCACAACACAGCAGAGAGAGAGAGAGAGAGAGAGAGAGAGAGAGAGGAGAGAGAGAGACAGTGTAGAGAGCAGAGAACTCAGCGCTATCTCTCTCTCCCTCTCTAACAACATACAACTAATATGTTGTTAATGGTTCGACAACATTGGCCCTTCGCCAGCAACAGAAGTGAGGGAGGAGGAAAAGGAGAGAGAGAGAGAGAGAGAGAGAGAGAGAGAGAGAGAGAGAGAGACAGAGACAGAGACAGAGACAGAGACAGAAACAGATCATCCGAGGATAGCGTTAATTTGCATGTGAAGTTAATCTCAATCAGTATGGAAACCTGTAGTTTCTGTAAGTTCACTACATCAATGTAGTTACATAATAACACTCCCCACACAAAGCCCTTCCGAACACTTTGCGTGTATCACAACACAGGGCTGGGTTAAGACTGGTTCATGTAAAGGAGTGCTTGTTTTCGGTGGAGACGACGTAGGCGCGCCGTCTCAAGCGGACTTGAGCCACGTGAGGCAGATAGATAGATTATAGATACCTTTATTATCCCAAGGGGGATAATCAGTCACCCAGAGGCAGCACAGAAGTTTTAAGGTTTACAAAGTTACAGAGAAATATGAAAAAGAAAAAGTACTGTTATGTACAGTAAAAAAAGAGCAAGGCACAATAAAAAGAAGAATATATACATAATGTGTCAAAAACAGTCAACGCTCATAAGTGTCACGTGACGTCACAACACAAATAGCAATACTTAAAACTTATCAATGCAGTGCCAAACAAAGGTGTGACACACACACCGCCGAGCGAGCAAAAGTGAGCAAGTCGCCGTGTCGAGCGTTGCGACGTCTGCTTGAGCCGACTCAGCGCCGGTATGAGTTGTAAACCAGGGGGCCAGAATAGTAAATCTTCTTCCCCCCGACTTTCTGCACCTCCGCGCGGTCCAAGTGAACACAGGGGAGCGCTCCCTACCTCTGGTTCAGCCAATCACAAGCTTCCGCGGGCGGGTCTTGCCTTAACCCAGCCGTTGTTTTGATACACCCAAACACTTTCCGTTAGTGAGAGCCAAGACGGTGTGTCCCATAGTGAGTGTGTTGGTGCGGGTGCAGTGGTGGAAAAAGTACTCAAATGTCCTACTTAAGTAAAAGTATCAATACTGCAATGTAGAAATACTCTGTTACAAGTAAAAGTCTAGAATTCAAAATGTAGTTTGAGTAAAATTACAAAAGTATTGGCATCAAAATATACTTAAAGTACCAAAAGTACAAAAATGTTTGAAAATAGCAGATCTACAAGCTCACAACGCATCACGGTGTGACGCGTTGTGAGCTTGTAGATTGGCTGTTTTAAAATAGCCATAGGTATAAAATAGGGCTAAAGTGGATTAATCTATGTTTTGTATAGTAATAATATAATAATGTATATCTGCAAAGTAACTAGTAACTAAAGTTTTCAAATAAATGTAGCAGAGTAAAAAGTACAATATTTGGATCCGAGATGTAATGGAGTAGAAGTAAAGCGGGTAGCGGGTGGGAGGCTCGCTAATGTCTCTTTCTGCATGGCCAAACGCGTTATTTATTAGTCATTGTGTGTGACCACTGAGCGTGAATATATCTGTAATCACCCACACAGCTGTCACGTGGAGGTAATGGAGAAACAATTAGCCAAAACGAAAACAGAAATGTGTTTTTATTTCTTTCTTTTTTGGGGGGAGGGGTTCAAAATCAAATAGTGCCCCTCAAGTTTGACTGTCTGTAGCCCAAATTGAATAAAGGTATTTTTACCTACAAAATCCACCTTGAGTGTCTGGACCTAGATTTTTTTTTAACCATTTTTGACATAATGTTTCTTCTCTCATTATTCCCTTCCATGAGCACCGGCGGTTTGAGGGATACCAGCAGTATCATGTAATTATTAATGAGTTCATGTATTTGCTTTAATTATTTATTTAATGTGTTTGCGCTTACACACAAAACATTACGCTTTTCTATTCAGACACTTCTATGACTGGCAGGGCTTGACATTAACTTTCACATGCACATGGGCGTAACGTATATGTTTTACACCACTAATTTGTCTCACGATGAAGAGGGCAATTATCGACCAGGAAGAAGCCAACAAATTAGAAGGGACAGAATGAAAGGAAACAATGTGATCGGCTGACAAAGGAAAGGAGAAGAGATTACGCTGTCAAATCTGGAGTGTTCAATAATCTCTGTGAGCATTCAACAGACCCTTGCCTTAACATTTGTACACTCCTGGAGTTACAAATACAAATGAACACTGGGGGTTGAACTGACACATTCTCATATTTCTGCCAATAGTTGGTAAAGAGGGCATTCGTTTTCTGAGGCTGACTATAGTAATATAGTATAATAATGCTAATTGTGTTCATGATAATCTATGTCATATTACAGCTACTATTAACAATAGTGCTACAAAATATCTACTGTAACCGTTCTGTACTAATATCACTGCTACTCCATCTATATGTGTCTTACCGCCACTTCTACCACCACTACTAGGCTACTACTACTACTGCTAATACAACTACCACCACTCTCGTACCTGTTAAGGAAAGCGTTAAAGGATGTTTGTTTAACAGTCTAGCATGGCCACTGTCTTTGTGCCCCCCTCACAGTCTCTCACACACATGCAATGTAACACAATTAAAAACACACCATCACTGTAATCTCTATTGACATGCATAGCAGCTGAGAGGATACATTAATTTATACAATGAAAATCACACTGCAATCACGGAAACGAATGAAGTCACAACCCCATTAACGCTTGCTTAAATGCAGATTTTGCATGCCGCCGCTTAATGGCGTGGTGTGGGAAATATGAGTCATGCTAGTAAAATTGCACAGCAAATGCTACATAAAAACAATGTTGACGTGAGTGAACCGTTAAATATGGGGTGATGTGAACAACTCTTCGCCCTTCAGGCTGTACCTCCCTGTGCAGTACGCCGGCAATTTATGTAATTGTTTTGCCTGCAATATACTGATATTGTAGTGTAAACACAGCTTACATTTCATGCCCCCCCCCCTCCCCCGCCTATGTGTAGTACTGTTACATCATTGTCATGTTATAATGATTATGCATCTGTATTTTAACCACTTGCTTAGTTGAATGGGCTCTGCACTTGTTTCACTACCTTTTCACCATGTGAATATAGAGGGTATGCGCATGCATTAAGTGAATGGCAAATCGAGTGGCAAAGTGAATGAATGGCAAAGTGAGTTTAACGTTGTTTACTTTAATGCAATCAGTATCAGATAGGACTTTTCTGTTTGGATGTATGGGCTGTCAAGGCCAGAAAGTATTTATATGCCACTCAGTAGGCGTTCTCTCGTAACTTCCGGGTATGACGATGATGTCATCATGTCACGTGCAATCGTGCATACCCTCTAATGTTTATGGATGCATCTCAAGGGGTTATCCTTTCAATAAAGGTACTGTATTGTAAGTTATATTTATGGTTAAAACAAAAACATTTTTTAAGTGTTTCGTCAGGAACAGATGTCTCCCTGTCTCTCCAGCTCTGAACAAATTACATTAAATTACATTTCAAAGGAGCTTTATTGACATGAGAAAACTAGGAGCTATATAGGACTCATGTGATGAAGAGGTTTGGAGGAAGCCCTCTCTCGACTCTCATATATACATCACACACACACACACACACACACACACACACACACACACACACACACACACACACACACACACACACACACACACACACACACACACACACACACACACACACACACACACATCATTGCACAAATACATACATCACATACACACACCTCATTGCACAAACACATTAAACGTGCACTGATAGCGGAAGGAAGCCATGCTCCAAAGGTTCCCGGCCGGTGCTCACTCCACCAAAGCCCTGTGTAACCACAAGAGGTGGCCAGGTGCTGCCAGAAGTCAGCTGTGAAATGAACTGCAGCAGCAGCAGCCAATGTTTAACATTCACAAACCACTGGACTGAAGACAAGCAACCACACTCTGGGAAAAGTCATACAAAAATTCCAATCGTACACTTCAGGAGTTTTCACCCTAAATTAACAGTAGCTACTCCTCAGTTACTAATATTGGATTTTATAAAACCTAGCGTAGATCAGCTATTTTCACTAGTTCTGTCTTGTATGATGAAGCAGGGCTTTACTTTATGAAAATAAACGTACAAATTTGAAACTTGATTTGAAATACAGGGTTATTGCCCGAGTAACGATACTGTATGGTGTGAATAGGGTATAACAATGACCACAGTAAAACATCACATGTCTTCTGTGTAATTCTCCTGCTAATTGTGGAAGGGTATGCCCATCACATCAAAACGTGTCATTTCGCCCCACACATTTTGGGTCACTGGGCTTGAACGGGGTATTTCTTATTTTCTTTACCACGTGAATGGGGTCGTTTTCCCCATATTATATATATGATCTCCTCACCCTAGAACAAAGGGATTTGTGTTCACAGTCTGTGGTTTTCTTTTAACTGGTGATGGTTTACAAATGGACTTATGAATGAATAATTAACACTCAGGAGGAGTCAGGGAAAGGGTATTCAGGGAAAGGGGTCAGAAACTGGGTGATGAATATTATAGTATACGGTACATATGACAATATATGGCAATCTAAATACAGGATAAGTACTGTATAATAAACAGGATATTGTGGCTGTCAGGTGGAAACCTTGTATGTTCAAAAAACCTGTTTGTTTTGTATTTATGATCATATAAATGATTTAAACTAGTGAAAATAACCTATCTACAAGCACACAACGCCTGGCATTGCTGTTTTCACTATTTTGTGCCACAGTTTTGCGGGAAAAAAACGTACCAATTTGAAACTTGGAGATACAAGGTTTCTGACCGACAGTGACAATATACGTATGTAGGTTTCATTTGGCTCCATTGCTCAAGTCTTTCTCTTTCGTTGTTTTATGATACAAAACACCCACAGAGAGTGACAGATTGTGCAAATGAACACATGAACACCAACTGCATGGCTAATAAGACTAATCTACCTGTTCTCTTTACAGAAGGAGGAGGCCCAGACTGGGAAGAGAAGGGAAGCAGCTTGAGAGTGTCCAAGGTGTTCTAACAACTGTCACTATGGACACCACAGACTGACAATTACATGTAGGCCTATGTTGAGTGTACGTCATTGGTACATGCACTCTATGCACATGCCAGCATGTGCAGCATCTCTGTGTGTGTGTGTGTGTGTGTGTGTGTGTGTGTGTGTGTGTGTGTGTGTGTGTGTGTGTGTGTGTGTGTGTGTGTGTGTTTGTGCACACAGAGCTACACTTTCTAATCACCTGCCCACTATACCATGGCATCAGAGACACAATACTTCCCACAGATTACACACACCCAACGTAAGTTTAGTGAGTTTGAAAACATGGCCAACGACAAAAACTCCCATACCTACTGGGAGAAATACAACAATGTGTGAACTGTGAACACAGCAGCAATATGTGTGAACTGTTGCGATAAAAGAAGGCTAGAGAGTGGAACACAACCACCCTAAGGACCACAAACCATTGAGTGACATCCATCTAGACCTACTGCACATATAAACAGAAATGCTACCTTTAAACACATTTTAAATATGAGGCTTTTTGCATAGGAGGAAAAAAATGCAGCTTTTTGTCCCAAAGCGACTGCAAAAGATCTTTATAATAGGCCTATATCGACACAATGTGACATATAGCTCTGTTTACACAATGCTGTACCCCTCAGCTGTATTATGCCCACCTTTTTCAACAGTTTTTATTATATTTGACACTTGCTTTGGGCTTTGGCAATGTAAACCTATATGTTTCTCATGCCAATAAAGCTCCTTTGAATTGAATTGAATGGTAGGTCTACACGCGCCTGGCACAAGGTGAACGGGGGATTTTGTGTGGCTCAGCAGATAAGAATGTAGCCTACTTGAGTTAACTTTAGAGCACAGTAACATAACACAGTTATATTATATGCAAACACACAGCCTGACTCTGAGGCTGAGCCTACACACAGTCGCACACAGACTGTTGTTACCAGGCAAGTACTGTCTGCAACTAGACTGAGCTAGGTCCTTTTCATGTCAAGGACCCCCAAATTGACACTTATTATCCCGAGGACCCCCATTTCAAAAGATATGCCAGGGACCCCAATAAGAG
Source organism: Nannobrachium achirus (assembly GCF_963921795.1). NCBI lineage: Eukaryota > Metazoa > Chordata > Actinopteri > Myctophiformes > Myctophidae > Nannobrachium > Nannobrachium achirus. The sequence continues at coordinate 54,513,185 of NC_137816.1, forward strand.
AAGATTTTTAGAGCTCTAGCAGTGATTCTCAACCATTTAAATTTCAAGGACCCCCAGTTTGACATGCATTAGGCTACGGGCCCCCATTTAATGGCATTTCTATCTCTGGGACCCCAATTTATAATGTAAAATCAATCACAATTTGGTTCCATTTGTACACTCAGACCCATAAGAGTCCATTTGGTTCATTTAACTGGGGACCCCCCCTGGAACTCCCTCAGTGACCCCTGGGGGTCCCCGCACCCCAATTTGAGAACCAATGAGCTAGGTAATGTGAGTTCCATCCAGATTCCACACCCTATGAACTATGAAGGCTTTATCCATGCTATGCCAAAACAGTAACACATTAGTAGCCTTGTAACAACTTATCATGGCAGCGGGAAAGCAAAGCATTGAAAAGCAAGTCTCTCTCACCTGCTTTAGAAGCCGTATACACTCCAGTCCCCGCGGAGCCCTGAGCCGTGAAATCTCTCAATTATCCAAATCCCAGGGATTCTGTAAAAAGCCAGTCAAAATCCACACCGATCGTAACGGGGAAAGGCGCCGTCGTCAGCCGCTAGTCTGCCTTTGTGTCTCGTCCAAAAGATGCGGTTAAAAAACTCAGGTGTCGCTCCAAGGAAGAAGTGGAACCACAACACACCTCGCCGTAAAGTGCGCTGAGCGGAGCTCTATATTATATCCCAGTGTTGTTGTACCAGGCTGGCTGCAAAACTATGTCATGTTCAGAAAGGTATTATCTGCAGCACACGCATACGTTCACAAAGACCCACCGCTTGCACAGGATACTAGAGATACAACAAAGCCAGACAGACAGAAAGTACGGCGATAGCTCCAGAGTGTTACAGAGGGAAGGAAGGGACGCACGGATACAACCGCTGCCCGAGATCAAGTGCCTTTGCCGGGGTAGAAAGAAAGAGTCCCTGTTCCCAGCCTTCCTATGTGTGTCCTGTCCTGTCCTGTCCTGTCCTGTCCTGTCCTGTCCTGTCCTGTCCTGTCCGGGAGAAGGTTTGACTTTACTTTAAATCCTTTAGAACCAGCTACATGCACATAACGTTGTGTCCTCTCCGTGGGTCTCTATTCTAATGCGTTTCTCTCTGTGTTTCTTAAACCTATGCTGACTGACCACCTCATGCATAGGCTATAGGCAGTAGCGGTAAACTGCGTGCATGCAAGTTCACCCAGCAAAGTCTTCACTCTCTCCACTCACTGTGTGTGTACGGAGTACGGACGGTGGTGCTCCTGTGCTGCTGCTGCTGTTGCCTCCTGCTGCTACACCCCTCCCCCACACACCCAAGCCCAGCCCCTCCACACACGCTCTCAGCCAATAGAGCTGTCCCACAGAGGCGTCAATTGGGTATGGCAAGATAAGGCAGCTGCCATACCTTGACTACAGGGGGGAACAAAATAAAATCTACTTCTTAAAATAAATTCATCATGCCTGTTGCTAAGGTATGGCAACATGACACCACCAGTCATGTTGCTTTTGCTGAACTTAACTGATGCCACTGCTTTCCCATTCTCTGCTGTGCCCACCCATGCCATGGTGCCCACCCACTACACGCACGCGTATACGCACTACGCACACACGCGCATGCTCTCTCTATCTCTCTCTCTCTCTCTCTCTCTCTCTCTCTCTCTCTCTCTCTCTCTCTCTCTCTAAAGCCAGTGGAACACTTTCTCATTCCCCTTTGACCAAACCCCATACATGCATCACTATTTAGACTGCAACTTATGCAAGTGTAAAACTTGCATTTGTAACACCTTGTTAGGTACTCTACTGGTAGGAGTCAGTCTGGTAATCAAGAAACTGGTTCATATCTGGCATGCCATGTCTGTTTTGATTGATTGATTGAAGACTTTACCAGTAGTTTGCATAGGGAATTTCATGACGGTACAGTTCACTGGTACAAGGTCAACTAAAAGGGGATCCTTGTAAGCTCTCCATCTTTTTTTTTTACACAAGAAACCTATATGTTGTCTCAAAGTGTCCCTGTGCATGAGCCACTTAACAGACATATCTACAAGCCTATTTGGGCTTTAAAAACAATACATTCTTAAAATCAATTGTAAAACTCTCTTCAGCAGCAGAAGTTCAGGGGTAGAGTGGCCGGTAAAAAAGAGGCCAGATCGTAACCGTGAGATTTCCAGTTCGATCCCGGGCTCCCCCAGAGTTAGTGTCAAAGTGTCCTTGACTTGAGCAAGACGCTGAATCCCTAATTGCTTCAGGCGTGTCTTGCATGGTTTCCTCCTCCATCGGTGTGTATGAATGAATGTGTGGGTTAATGTAATGCACAATCTATGTAAAGTGCTTTGGATAAAATCACTGTATAAATGCACCATTTACCAAAATGGATTGGGAGCCAATGGAGTGAGGCAAGGACCGGGGTGATACACATGGTCACGCCTTTTCTTGTCAGTGAGGAAGCGAGCGGCAGTATTACTGTATGCACGAACTGTCTACAGATGCCTGTAGAGCCCTCACCTACAGAGAGAGATTCCCATTTCCCCCCAGCTGGTTCTGGGACTGTGCTCACAAACTGAGAATAGGCCTACACAGGGGCAGAATACATTAGCACTGACTGCCCCAAAACCAAGGAAATCCTTGACTATGTACAGACTCAGTGAGCACACAGCCTTGCCATCAAGAGAGGCTGCCACAGGCAGACCTGGTTCGCAGGAGAAGACAAACTGTGCACCCACCACTACGCACAAAATGAGGTGGAAACTGAGCTGCACTTTGGAACTACCTGCCAACTGTACCAAGACATCAGAGACACAGTAGTACTACAGGGTTCTCCAATAGGCGGCCGGCTACTGTCTGGCCCCCACCAACCCCAGTAATAATGGTGGTATAAGAGCAGCAACAACACTAGTATAATTATCGTCGTTGTCGGGTGGAAACCTCGTATCTCCAAATTTGTATGTTCTTTCACAAAGTAAAGCCCTGCTTCATCATACATGGCCGTCGCACAAAAGTAGTGAAAACAGCAGATCTACAAGCACACAACGCCTCAAGGTGCGAGGCGTGTGTGTGTGTGCATGGCCGTGTGTGTGTAGCAGTTCATTTCAGGGTTGCGCATGTGCGCGTGTGTACGCGTGTGCGCGTGTGTGTGTGCGCGTGTGTGTATGTGTGTGTGACTCAACAGCGCCACTTGGTCACCAGCGGTATTGCAGCTCAGGCTACAAAGTAACATGGATAGTAACATAGATAGTAACACACGGATAAAGCCACTCTAAAGGTCTTTACTCTTTACACACCGGGGGTGAATTTGCGAATTGCGAATTTGCAAGTAACAAAAAACAAACTCAATGCAATTTGAGTTATTTTTCAGTCTCCAAACTGTCTCGGAAACGCAAGCAGAATCATAAATAATTC
>NC_137816.1:54521560-54691560 GCF_963921795.1 Nannobrachium achirus
TGGACCCTAGAAATGTCTCTTAGGGCTGTATGATTATGGCTAAAATTGTTATTCAATATATTTTGCATAATGTTATAGATTACGGAAGGCTATGTTTTTCAGTGTGAGATTGTCTCTCATTGTACTTCTCAGTACCATATCGTTTGTTAAAAGGAATGGAATGTCTGCCAAGGAAGGAAATATGTTGTTTGAGTTGATTGCCCAGCTTCACGATTACATAATTGTGAAACATAAAATGTATATGTTTCTATTACTAATAGTGTAGCTATTGCTTTTACCCGTTTTTATGTTAGAGAATCTGCACTACTATTATATTTTAGATTGCTATAAATGTGGATGGGTTTGTCTTGGCGGCATGAAGTGAGCCAGCATATAGGTTTTTATATGAACACAAGCACTTTAAGTTTACAGGCTACTTATGTGTGTGTGTGTGTGTGTGTGTGTGTGTGTGTGTGTGTGTCTGTGTGTGTGTGTGTGTGTGTGTGTGTGTGTGTGTGTGTGTGTGTGTGTGTGTGTGTGTGTGTGTGTGTGTGTGTGTGTGTGTGTATGTGTGTGTGTGTGTGTGTGTGTGTGTGTGCGTGTGCGATATAGGGAGCATGTGAGGAAAATTTATGTCAGCTCGCTAGTGCTTCCAGACAGATGATCAATATTTGATGAGTCCCCAGATGGCGAAGTGGATCTTCTGATAACCTTCTTTAACATAGGTACTGTAGCAGAGCATACTTATTTTTGTGTGTGTGTGTGTGTGTGTGCGTGCGTGCGTGCGCGCGCGTGTGTGCGTGTGCGTGCTTGCGTATACGTGTGCATGTGCATTGTGTCTGTATAATTGCGACCGTAGGTCGCATTTACTACCAAAACCTCCACGGGCTGTCTGTGCGTCAGTCAGTCAGTCAGTGAGTCCGTCACACTTTTGCCCTGCTCATATCTCCACAACCGTTGCCCCCATCCATGCCAAATTTTGCACACACATTCCTTGACTGCCAAACTACAACCTCCAAGGACCCAAATGTGCTCACACGTCACACGTCACACTTTTTCCCTGCTTATATCTCCGCACCCGTTGACCCGATCCATGCAAGATTTTACACACACACTCCTTGCCTGCCAAACTACAACCTCCAAGGACCCCCGGAGCCCTAGGGACCCCCAGGTCCCTGGGGGACCCCCAGATGTAAAAAATGACCAAATGTGCAAAAATGACCAAATGACCACCCCAACGGGGCTGCTCACGGGGAATTCCCGGGGACCACCGACTCCTGGTGCTCCAGAACGGATGCAAAAGTGGTGGCGCCCCCAGTGGAGGACCCCCTGCCACTGCAGCGCACATAAAATGCTGTAACTCGGGCTAGGAGCGTCCGGGAGAGCCGGGGCCGGTACCTATTCGTCCACCAAGGCAAGGCGGAGACCCCACCCCTCATTTCTCACATGGCCCTATTCTAGCGCCACCTTCAGGCCGATTTTTAAAACACATTTTTGGACACTGCTCCTACAGTTTTTGCCCTAAAATCACGAATATCACTACACAGCATGTCTACACTCATGTCATCAACATGGATCAGGAAGACTTTGGAAAAACACATTTTTGCCCTATTTGTGGAGATAAGCCACCTACGGTCGCTTATCTCCCGATTAGGGAGTCTTACTGGTGTACCTGCATGTGTGAGTGTGTGTGAGGACATCTTACTTTTAAAAGTTTGTGCAATCAAAGACCCTGTGAACCATATCAAAATGTACATGTACATATACACACACACACAAGCACAAGCACACGCTGACGCACACACACGCGCGCGCACGCACGCACGCACACACGCACACACACACATGCGCAGCATGCTTGAATAATGCATCAAACAGACTGACAGAAAGCATCAAACGCTCAGGCAACAGAGGAACATCAGACAAAGGCCCATGAAGAGGGAAAGGGCCGTCTGCTACAAATGACAGACATACATTAGTGATAAAATACAGACAGAGAGACATACATCTGTGTCAGAAAATCTGAGCAGAATGAATAGGATTAAAAGTGGAAATAAATCAAACCACGGGCAACACATTTATTCAAATGAATTCGATTTGAATACAAAGAGAAGAGAACACTAGAAATGCAAATACAGATCACAGTACTCGAACCAATACTGTGTTTTCTAAACCAAGATATAAATACGTATATGAATATATTTCTTGTTTTTTCATAATGGAAAATGTCCAAACAATTTTCATTAATGTTTCATGCTTAAATGACAGATGTTTATGTAATGAATCCATTTGTATGCATACAGGTAGAGGTAGGCCTACATTGGTGCATGCACAGATTTTGTTACGGAGGGTTCCAAAAAACAATAGATGCAAAACATTTGGCCCAGTAGTCTAGATTAGAACACTCACCACCACAACCAACATCAGAAACACTTTACTGCCAAGAACCATGTCCATACCTATTCCAGGTCTACGCTAAACATTTGCTTTGGCACAAAGGTACACTGACAGCGACATCCAGTGATAAACAGAACAATCGAACAAAGCGAGGACGTATGGCAGCATAAAGGACTCATGCTGGGGGCGAGAGGACATCACACGGTTAAAAATAGACAGGATTGACAGATTGCTCCCCAACATAAATCTGCCTATGTGGCTCTGCCAACTGCTAAATGTCTGTGGCTAGTTCTGAGCACTGCTGAGTGGGAGGCCCTCTCCTAAGTGTATGAGTGGTTCTGGTGCACTGCATGGGCTCATCTGCTGCCTCTTGCTGCTTTCTTACACATGAATCTGACATTTGAAAATCTGAAAATCTAGAGAATAGGACAATAAAGAGAGAAAAGATTTGGGAAGAACGGTTAATGTGGATGAAACTGGGTAAATCAAAACCCATTCTATAATCTGTGGGCATCAGAAACAACACACAGAGAGTTTTAGAGTTAACCAAACCAACACTTTTGACACTGACAGCCAGGTGATGGAGTTATGCACAGTATAGCGAGCAATTTCCAGAAGTAGGCCTATAAGCCATGTGAGATTAATATGACGTCCTTCTTTGAGACGATCAGAAAAGGCCAGGCGGCATGAAGAAGTGACGACCTCAAACGCGACTCCCTTTTAGCAGGTCTTTCAGTCCGAGTGTATCAAAAAAGCATGTTGGTTGGACCCCAGATTTACTATTCTGGCCCCCTGGTTTACAACTTCTAACGGCGCTGAGACGGCTCATGCGACCTTTGCAACGCTCGACACGGCGACTCGCTCGCTACCGCTCGCTCTGCAGTGTCTCACGTGGATCAAGGTCGCCTGAGACGGCACGCCTCCGTCGTCACGCCTCCGTCGTCACCACTGTAACCGAGGTGCTTTTTAGACACACTCGGACTGAAATACCTGCAAAAAAGGGACTCCCCACCTCAAACAGCGACATTCTTCCAACCTTAACTTAATGAAAACTATGCCTGCTCACACTAACGGTAACATTTGTTGGGGACATGCTTTGGAGTTTAAAGAAATTAAAAAAAGTACACCATGATCCTGGAAACATGGAGCTTAACTACAATGCTTGCTGTTCCATTATGGTTTGGGATGTTATTTGAACCTGGACAATCTCTTAGTAGGGGCGAGTCTTCACTGAATTGCTGTGTGGGATGTAATAATGCTTCCCAGGCGATTTACATTGGATACAACCCAAATCACATCCAAAAACTGTAATGTTTTGGAAGCTCACTGTGATAAGATGTTAGCTCAGTCAATGTTCCCAAGATCACCAGTTCAAACCCCACCATGGGTGTTCTACTGTTTTTTAGTGTGAGGTTAGGGGTTGTTGTTGTTTGTCCCAGTAGTCCCAATGTTAGGTTAGTGTTAGGTTACTTATAAGTGTAGGGTTAGGTCTAGTTTTATTCGAAACCTCAACAACGTAGCTAGCTGCCTTAAAGCTAGGTTGACAAGACGAGTCAGCCTCGTATGGGGTGGACGACACTTTCCATGCAAAGGCCTATCCAAAGAAAATCTCCTTATAATAATAATAAACCTTTATTTATAGCTAGCACCTTTCAAAACTGGGTTACAAAGTGCTTTACAGAAGGCAGAAAACAGCAAATGGGCAAAGAACAAAACACACAAAGGTTAAAAGGTTAAAAGAACAATGCAGAAAACAATGCAGAGAAGTAAATAACTAGTTGCAAAATGTTAAAAGAACAGTGCAAATACACACACACCTTGACTAAGTCTGTTGGAAAAAAAGAATATCTCCGTATTCATTTACGGGTCGATTTGGATGCATGTGTGTACATCAATGTAAGAAATGGATACATTAACTGTTAGATATGAATTATGATACATAATTCTATGATTTGTGTATGAGGCTCATATGACCATATAAGGTTATATTATGAACTGAACTTACAGTATAGGAGACCATGTTTTTGGTCGTATACTGTAAGTTCAGGCTAAAGATTACAGGTCATGGCAACTTTGGTTGCCCTGGCTACGAAATCATGATATACTGTATGTCACTGGTGGAAAGTTACCAACACTACGTGTCACTGTACTTGTTATGATCTGGGAACGAATGAATGAGTCCCACGACTTATACTGTTCTAACTGTACTCTTTATATACTGCATGTTAAAGGGATATTCCACTTTCAACAGCTTACAGTGGTAGGGCTTCTCTCCACACTCACACCCATTGTAACTTCAAACTTCATTTTAACCACGATAGATTCATTAAAAACACCCATTACTGCTCACATATTGGGAGGGTAGAATGAGTCATTAGAAAAAATAATGGGTGTTATTAATGAATCTATCATGGTTAAAATGAAGTTTGAAGTTACAATGGGTGTGTGTGGGAGAGAGGCCCTGGGCCTGTAGGGCCTGGTAACATTTACATCAAATATCTAAATATTGAATCAAGAAAATTAAAAACTGTTCAGGGTGTTCATAAAAGCCTGATTAGACGATCAAATTGCCAAAAGTGTTTTTGAAAGTGAAATATCCCTTTAACTTCCATTTTGGAAGAAAGAGAATTAGCAAAGCTGCCACTATGGTACGCTCACTGTTTTGTCTCCTTGTCTGACTCTCTTCAAATACAGCAATTTATGATATAGTCCTTTGGCTCGTCTCTGTCTTATTTTGGTTATGGATTTATTCATATCCATATTTATTTAACTTTATTAATAATTTATTTAAACACAGAGGGCTTTTACTGTGTATTCATTCAGTATTGTGGGATTTTGAAGAAAGAAAACACCACTGCTTTTATTTGGCAGTCTGTGTATCATAAAGAAACTTTAACACGGAAACTTAGAGAGCGCTGAACAGGGAAAGCCACAGAGCTGAATCACTAGGCTGAACAGCGCAGGAGCCACAGTACTTTATCAAGGAAATATTTCCATGCGCTGATGACAGCTAGCCAATAGTCTCATTTGATTCAATTTGCAGGAGCAATTCCCTCCCCTGTTTTTTTTATTGGCTACTTGCCCCTTGATCCAATACATAAGAAAATCATAACCCAGTGTGTGTGCGTGCGTGCATGTGTGTATGGGATGTGTTTGTGTGTGTATACAGTTGGTGTGTTCGTCATCAGTAGTAAGTGTATATGTGTGTTCACATGCAGGTGCGTGTGTGCGTACGCACGTGTGTGTGTGTGTGTGTGTGTGTGTGTGTGTGTGTGTGTGTGTGTGTGTGTGTGTGTGTGTGTGTGTGTGTGTGTGTGTGTGTGTGTGTGTACTGTGGCCTCCTGCCATAACAGTGACATTTGCAAAACGGTCATTAGAGCATTGGAGGGGAACAGTTATTGGGCTGTGTCTGAGCAATCCTAATTTATACTTTACATGTCCAGTGGTAAAAAAAAAAAAAGCCAATCTACAAGCTCAACAACACCGGAAATACAAGGGACACCATCATACGTCAAAGTATAAATCAAGGTTAACAGGAATAAAGTGCTACAATATACCACCTGTTCCAGCCTCCTCATAACTGTCTCACCACCAATCCAACTATCTCACTTTCCTGACAAACTAAGGACAAAAAAGAAAAGGTATGGTTGCCGTTTTTTGCATTTTCCCATTCAAGTCAATTTATAGAGTAACTTTTAGCCAATGAGGAAACAACAAAAACTGCATTTAGCCATTGAGGAAGTTGCATAAAGGTGACGTCCCAAAAATGCAGGTTCCTCATTGGCTAAATGTTATCGGATGCCCATCACGCGCCAACTTGTCAAACTCTTTGATGTCTCCCGGTGCCCACAAAGCGTTAGACGCGTTGTACAGTAAGCAAGCTGTACTAGCTTAGTGTTCGAGGCACCCGCCTGTGAAGAGAAACACTCCAATTCCCGAAATGCAACGGGAGATCACGTGACCAGGAAGTCGTGGCTCCTCATTACAGCCTGTGTTATGAGATTCACCAAAGTGCATTTATCCCCTAATTCTAACTTTAATCACGTTTTTGTTTAAAACGTGGCCTTCTCTACCGCCCTTCAGACGTAAAGTAGCAGATCTACAAGCTCACAACACGTTCACATCAGCTATTTTTTGGCAAAGAGATTAGGTAGAGATGGGGAAAAAAAGTTATTTCCAGTTACGTAATTTCCAAGTCCGTTTGACCAATTATAGAGGGTTTAAATTGTATACCGGATATGCAGCTCGGAAAATAAAAGGTGAATTGATCCCATTTCATGACAGAAGATAGATAATTTCACGATAAATTGAAATCTCCACGATACGGTTATTGCAAGTGTTTTTATCACGATAATAACGATTTTTTTCCCAGTCAGACACATCTGTGTCTCTTTTCCTGGGTGGGGTTAGGGTGTGCATGGCAGATGTCTCTCTCTCATGGTGGGGTGTGTGCATGGCGGATGTCTCTCTCTCATGGTGGGGCGTGTGCATGGCGGATGTCTCTCTCTCATGGTGGGGCGTGTGCATGTGCATGGCAGGTGTTTATACAGTAGATTAAACGGTCAGGGTTGTAATCAGATGCCACTTTGCAGTGAGGCTAGAGCTCGTCACCTGACTCTGTTTCATTCTTTCCAACCACCCCCCCCCCCCCCCCCCCACACGCACACACACGTATGCAAGCACACACATACAGTACTGTACCAGACAATCACACACAGCGTAAACACAGCACATTAGAGCAGGGGTCTTCAACAGGGGGTCCGGGACCCCTAGGGGTTCCTCAGAGTTACTACAGGGGGTCCTCCAAATCTTTGTGTGATAGAAACTTTTTTTCTCTCCTTTTTTATATTAACCATTTGAACCTATAGTGTCCATATTTGGAGAACTGTAGCCAAAAATAGCAGATCTACAAGCTTGTGAGCTTGTAGATCGGTTATTTTCGGCAAAGAACTTTGGTGTAAAGAGGAAAAAAAGCAGACTAAGTACAGAGTGAAAGGTCAAGTTTTTTAAGTATTGACGGTTCCATACTTAAATATCTGAAAACACAAATTGACGTGAATCCAAAATACGTTGACGATTGTGCTGTCAAACGATGAAACTATATGGTATCTATGAAAAAAGGTTGTGGGGTCCCTGCTTCATCTCCCTCTCTCAACTAAGGGGTCATTGGCCTGAAAAGTCTGAAGACCCCTTCATTAGAGCTTGTAGAGCCATGGCAGAGGTCTACTATTCCTGCAACCTCCAACTATCTCCCCATCACAGACACAGGGATGTACACAGAGAGAGTTTGATTGATTGATTGAAGTATTTATTAGAAGTTTGCATAGGGAAAGGAACAGTTTCATGACAGTACAGTTCACTGGTACAAGCCAGGTCAACTAAAAGGAAACTCTTGCGAAGTCTTGCAGCTTTTTTTCCAAGGAGATCCTTCTCTTTAACTCATATAACATTGAATGACAGACAGATAGAACACAGTACTATGCAGTAGATATCATCAGAAAAACTATTGTAAACAAAAAACAACAATGAAAAATAAAAGGTATTTACAAAGAAGGGCTAGAGGGAGGGTAAGGTTAGGCAAGGTTTATTGTTACCAGTTTCGAGTGGCAGCCGCCTGTAAGTGGTTTTTCAGAGCGGTTTTAAAGGAAGTTAGGGATTAGAGAGAGAGAGAGAGAGAGAGAGAGAGAGAGAGAGAGAGAGAGAGGAGATAGTGAGAGAAAGAGAGAGGAGGGGATAATAGAAGGGAAACCAATCTATCTAACCCCTCCCCCTCTCCCTATATGCGCAATCCCTTTGTTTTTTCCTCTGCTCTTTAACTTCCCTGACCAGAGAACGTCCCAAAGATTCAGATATCCACCTGAATTTACTTATGTGTGGGACACATCCGGTAAGCATGTAGAAAACAGCTGACATACAAGCTTACGTGTTGTAGATCGGCTCGGCTGCCAACGACGGAACTGCCGCCCACCTGCTGTGCAATGCACGATGGGACGTCGGAAACTTGTTGATACATGAAAACAAAAGAGAGGAGAGAGAAAGCTCTGCTTGTTGTGATGTTTCCTCCCTGTGGAGTGGAGGAGACCAGAGTGGTTTCGGCAGGTTTGCGGTCTGTCTTGGTTCAGTTGAGCTGCCCCACCCCGACCACCACCCACCACCACCACCACCACCACCCACCCCTCAGGTCATCTCGGGAGAGCAGCTAATTGAAACTTAATTGCCCTATACGATCTCCAAAACCCACTTGTGAATCAGCCTCGACCAACAGAGCCATGCAGGCTTGTAAAAAACATTACAAGACATTAGCTGTACTTTTGCTGGAGCGTGTTTGTCTGTATAGTTATGCATGCCATCTAAAGTCATTAAATTATTTGTTCTGTTCCACTATTGTTTTGTTAAGTGGGATCAATTACTGTCGATCCTTTTTTAACTCTGCTCTGCAGGTTAGGAGACTATCAGCATTGTTTGCATCTGCAAATCCACGCAGATGCTTCTGTTTCTGTTCTGTGGGCTCACCGGGGTGCAGTTTGCAGGGAAAGTCCTGATCTGGCGAAGCCCGAACTGGCGAACAGGGGAAATGTCCCCTACCGTAGCGATCTGGCGAATCGTTTTATTGTCTTAAACATGGCTCTGTTTTAAGGCATTTTTCGTAATGTTGCCCGTGGCGTTATTGTAAATGACGCCGCAGCTCCAGGCGGAGCCGCTCGATTGTCCACGACACTGCAAGCGGCCGGCGGAGCGCCGCGCGAGTTACGAAGCCGTGGTGAATGCAATCGTTATATTTATGCCCAGGCCGTAAGGCCTGGGCAAGCGCACGATAAACGCCCTGTCCAGAAGGATTAAACGAAAAAGACTAAAAATATGCAGAAGGTTTTTTTTCCCCTTTTTCTTTCGCCAGATCGCTACGGTAGGGGACATTTCCCCTGTTCACCAGTTCGGGCTTCGCCAAAAAGGTACGTGCCCAGTTTGCAACACAGGCTCTTCCATTTTAGTTTTTAGAGGATTTTAAGGGTCTTTTCAGGGCCTGCTTAGATATGGTGGTTTCTGACTGCAACAGGCTGTGGGGGACAAAAAGCTAATAAATGAGTGAAGAATGGGGTGGAAACATTCCCCCTTTACTTTTTTATAGATCTGTTTTCTCAAGGTACTATACAATGTTGCCAAGGCATATGTCAGTTGATGAAGGTCGTAGTCTCGTCCTTCAGTGGGACAGGTAGACTCAATTCAGTCCGACAAGGTGGATCATTAATATTTGACCTTTTTACCATTTTACACATTTTGACATTATATCTAGATTAGGTCAGGTAGCTTATTGTGGGCCAGCAATGTTTCAATATTCGGCAATCAGGGATCCGTCTTGATCACTTTACTATGGAGATAATGTGTACAGTTTTGTGTGATGTTTGGACAACATTTTCTCAACGTAGTGTGAATGTAGATACAAAGTTTCAACGCAATTCATGATTTGCGGCATTTTGTTCAAAACGGGTCCGCATCAATATGCCGACGGGCCGGTATTCCGACACTAAAACTAAAACTAACCCTAACTCTAACCCTAACCCTAAACCTAACCTCAGTAACCATGACGAGTAACTATAACCTCCTGACGCTAGTCGGAACAGCGGCCCGTCGGCATATTGAGCGGACCCCGTTCAAAACGGGCCACCCCTGCAAACTTTAGATGTAAATCTTAGCCAATCAGGATGGAGTATGACAAATCAATGTGTGTGTGTGTGTGTGTGTGTGTGTGTGTGTGTGTGTGTGTGTGTGTGTGTGTGTGTGTGCAGTGTATATATTTATTTATTTATTTTTATTATTTTTTTGGGAGATACGTGTAGACCTCAGCCAGAGGCTCACCCCCGGGCTCCAACGGGCGCGTTGAGCGTCGCGTCAACGTCAACACTGGGAACGCTCCCGTTTTAATAAATGAAGGGTGCTCCACTGCCGACGTCGACGTCAACGTCAACGTCGGACGCTCAAATTTGCCCCGGTTCAGTTTTTGACGCCGTCCGACGCCGGCACGACGCCATCATTTTGGTGGAGCCCTAGCCTCACCTTCCCACCTGACATTGCAGCGACCAACCTGCGCCCAGACAGTTGGGTCAAAAATGGCAGTTCCGTGACCGTGGAGAGCAAAGGTCCGTTTCTCAATGGATTTGTCATCTAGGAGGGTTATTAAACAAATTTGGCCGGGGTGTCTTTTTTAAAATAGCTGGGAAAATGTTTGACAGCTAGGTAATTTTCAGTCTCATTCACTTGATATACACTACACTATAAAGGAAAAAATGACTCCCAAAAAATCAGCTTTAAGTGGGATGTGAGGGGTCAAACTAGGGTTTTTTAATTATTCTGAATCCATTGCAAGCATTTGTTTTGCATGAAAAACATTCCTTGGGCTAAAAGCTGACCCCAAAAGACTGTGAAAATTGATGACTCATCACTAAACCATCGTATTGTGGGGCCATTTCTTGCCCAAGGAATGTTTTTCATGCCAAACAAATGCTTGCAATGGATTCAGAACATCCCACTTAAAGCAGATTTTGTGGGAGTCATTTCTTCCTTTATAGTGTAAAGTGTATAGTAAGTGAATGAGACTGAAATTTAAAAAAAGACACCCGGCCAAATTTGTTTAATAACCCTCCTAGATGACAAATCCATTGAGAAACGGACCTTTGCTCTCCACGGTCACGGAACTGCCATTTTTGACCCATGCCGACGGGTCTTCATCGTTGAGCTTACAGTCCCATGGGAAGAGGCCATCGATGAAGCTTTCGAACGGAAGAGGCTGCGATATGCCAACCTAGCAGTTGAAGCAGAGGGGCAGGGCTGGAACGTGAAGGTGTGGCCTGTGGAGGTGGGCTGTCGAGGCTTTGTAGCCAGTTCCACTACAAGGCTCCTGAAGGAAGTAGGGATCAGAGGACAGGCCCAACGGAAGGCAATCAAAGAACGTGCCACTGCAGCAGAACGGAGCAGTCACTGGCTGTGGCTGAAACGTAGGGAAGCAATATGGGCTGGTAAATGACCACTGGGTGCCAACAACCGACACACACCCAGGCCTGATCAGTCTGCGGTGGGCCAACCCCGACAGAGGGTGTCTTGTGATAAGCGGCCGAAACACCAAATGAAGTCGGGGCACACAACTGATGATGTGTCGTATTGGTGGCACCCCGCGATCTTTGCCAAATTCCACCCCACCCAAGAGTACTCCAACCCATTCAATTGTTGTGCTGAATATTTAGGAAGAAGAATCCTTATATATATATATATATATATATATATATATATATATATATATATAATCCCAACAGAAAAAGTACACAATAAACAGGACAACTTATAGGCACATTGGATTGTTGAGAGTAAATAAGTAATGAAAGTAGCATAGTCATAGACTCAAGAATTGATTTTGGTACAGCAATGTGTGCTTTTTTCCATTTTGGTGGTGTATACATTTATTTTTTTAAGACCAGCACTTGAAGACTTCCAATTAAAACAAGCCAAAGCCATCACATTTCAACGTTTTCTTTTAAAGATTGGTGGTCTTCAAGTGATGGTCTTAAGAAAAAAAAGAAAATCTATACACCACCAAAATGGGAAAAAATAACACATTGACTATAATGCCACTGTACTGCAATGAATTCTTGAGTGTTTGACTGGAAAATGCTACTCGCATTGATCTTTTACTCTCAACAATCCACAAAAGGAGTTCAGGTTCAGGTACCAGGTTCTTCATTTGGCGTCAAAGTAGTGTGGATAAAAAATCGAACAAGCCCAGCAACAAGAGTTTCCACATCCACTGACAAAAAAAAGACAAACAATTGAAAATTGATTACCACAATAATGTTCTTGTTAAATTAACTTGCAAGTAGAGCAATCAATCAACTTTGACACAAATTCCTGTATGTGTGTGGGGAGAAATGATTTTCACTATTACTGATTAGAAACTAGCTCAACTGAATGATCAATGGAAGTGTATAGATTATGATGGAGGGAGTAATTTCACACCGTGGTGCCTTGACTACTTTCCTGTGAGGAAGAGTGTGTGTGTGTGTGTGTGTGTGTGTGTGTGTGTGTGTGTACACGTGCACGTGTGCGCGTTAGGGATGGGACGATATGAACATATGAACATGTCACGATTATTGTAACCAAAGGAATTGCAATTTACGATATTATCGCGATAATCAAAATATCTCCAACATCCATTATCCTGGGGCAGAACATTTGCCAACAAATAGCAGATCTACAAGCTTGTAGCGGACCCAGCTGGACATTAAGAGGTTGGAGACTTGACTGATGAGTTTTCATTATTTTATTTAGTAACTCAACGTAGAAACTGGGAAAGAGCAAATAAAATACATGTCAATGATCACAATACACAATTTCATAAAGCAAATTAAAAGACATTTACATCAAACCCATAGCCTACAATATAAAGTCAAATGTGTACAATGCAACAATAAACATCAAACAATATAACTAAGACCAGTAGCCTATCCCTCAGTGACAATACAAGATATGACAAATAAAATAGATCACCTTTTCCCCCTTCCAGCTAGGCGCTAAGTGGCATGGCGTCCATTTGTTCCATTAGTTTGTCTGTCCGTCCTTCTTTATTGGCCATCTTTTCCTTCCTTAAAGCTTTGGCCGTCCTTTCCGTATCAAACCAAACATTGAAATGAATCTGTTCCTCCACCACTGAAGCACCTGTTTAAACACCCTATGCCAGCACCACAGGTGAACTTGATTCCCAATCACAGCCACTTCAATGTGGCTCCTGAACCCCACCCTACAGTCTATGCTCCTGAAGTGTGTACAGGAAACTAGACAAAATAAAGGCATTGGAGACCAGACTTGACAGGAAACCCTTCAAAATAAAAGCAACACCTTCTAAACATTAAAACCTCCCTGTGGGTCCGTTACACTCCCACCAAATCATACAGTGAAATAAAGTTGGCAAACTTTATATTCACAAATGATTTCTTGACAAATTACGTGACCCCATACTCATTTAAAATTCTTACAATAAACGGCAGGGATGGGGCGTGTAATCTTGCTCCCACCTTGAGACCACTACTCTCATCAAGAAAGGCATTGAGGGGAAATGGTTTGTGGGATGGCAGCATAACTCTCTTGGCCATCAGCTCCACCACCTCTTCACATAACAGCTGAGTACCAAAGGTGCCACACTCTGCATTCTCTTCTTCCATAACTTGCGTGTCCTGATCCATGAACCTTTCATCCTTACGTTTCCATGGGTGGTCAAGTTGCTTAGGAGCCTGCTGATCATTTGGTGAACTGGGTCCCTCTTTGGGCAGAAGTATTTCATCATGGCCTTGACTTGTTTTATGTGCATTTTCGCTCCTTGTGCTGGGGAGGACGTCTAGAGGAGAATCTGATGTGACCTTGGAGTGCAGAATTAAACTTGAGGACACGTCTTCTCTGGGGATGTGGGTTGTGGCAGGATTGTAGTCAGCCTGGACGACCACTTCCTTTTGAGTCGCCAGGTGATAGGGTGCCAACTCAGCTTGAGCTGCCCTGACGTCCTTCTCCACCTGGAGCCGCTCCAGCTCATCCTTCTCGGCCTCCAGGGCCCTCATCTGCTGCTCTTCCAGCTCTCGTCTCTCCTGCTCTCGTTCTCTTCTCTCCGTCTCACGTCTCTCCGTCTCAAGTTGTTGAGCTTCCAGAGCTTTTCTTTGCTCTTCTTGCTCCAGTAGTTTCTCTTTCCGTTTCTCTTCTTCAATGTGCACCTTATGTTCAGCTTCCTTCTTGGCAAGTTCTGCTGCCGCCACAGATTCAGAGTGATAGCTACACTTAATATCAACTTGTGATGAAGGACAAAAAATGGTGTGGAAAGGATCATACCCAAACAGTTCATAAAAACTATCCTGTACCCCAGTTCCAAATTCATTATCAACTATTCTTTCATAAACAATTTCAAAAATGTCCTTCGAGATAGATTCACATGCATTTACTTTATGTCTCACAAGATCTGGGGTGCCGTATTTTCGGATCTCAGAGTAGAGTTTCAAAATATCTTTACATTTAACCAAGCTGTCAAGGATAAGTTCTGGGTCACTCTCTGCAATGTTGGCCTTTAACTGTTTCCTTGTGATGCGTACAATAGCCTGCCACTGGTTCCACATGCATAGGAGCACCTTTAACTTATTCTCAACCTCTCCTTGATCTGCATCATTTACCATAATGCTTAAGTCTGGCATTTTGCTTTAGATTCAAGTATAATTTAACTGAAGACCTTGAATAACCGTAAATGAATGTAACAAAACAAATCTGTACCTTAAATCATTGTATTACAAACTCACAGTAAAACAATAAACCACTTCACAATGTAAACCATAAACTAAAAATAAACTCAACATTTGTATGAAAGATGTCCATCGATATGTTCAGGTATCGTATCGTATATTGTTTCCTGACCGTGAGTATAGCCTACTTTTCATGTAGCTGTAGTGTTTGTGTGAATGGTTCACCAGATTCAGACCATGGAATGTCCCATGCGAAGAAGCTTGATGATGTGGTTTGAGCTCTGGTGTAGATACTGAGGATGCCGGCCCTTTGGATTAAGTTTCAGCTTGTAGATGTAGAGAGACGGTGATCGGGTGAAGTTTCTACTGTAGCGGACCCAGCTGGACATTAAGAGGTTGGAGACTTGACTGATGAGTTTTCATTATTTTATTTAGTAACTCAACGTAGAAACTGGGAAAGAGCAAATAAAATACATGTCAATGATCACAATACACAATTTCATAAAGCAAATTAAAAGACATTTACATCAAACCCATAGCCTACAATATAAAGTCAAATGTGTACAATGCAACAATAAACATCAAACAATATAACTAAGACCAGTAGCCTATCCCTCAGTGACAATACAAGATATGACAAATAAAATAGATCACCTTTTCCCCCTTCCAGCTAGGCGCTAAGTGGCATGGCGTCCATTTGTTCCATTAGTTTGCCTGTCCGTCCTTCCTTGAAGTATTGGCCATCTTTTCCTTCCTTAAAGCTTTGGCCGTCCTTTCCGTATCAAACCAAACATTGAAATGAATCTGTTCCTCCACCACTGAAGCACCTGTTTAAACACCCTATGCCAGCACCACAGGTGAACTTGATTCCCAATCACAGCCACTTCAATGTGGCTCCTGAACCCCACCCTACAGTCTATGCTCCTGAAGTGTGTACAGGAAACTAGACAAAATAAAGGCATTGGAGACCAGACTTGACAGGAAACCCTTCAAAATAAAAGCAACACCTTCTAAACATTAAAACCTCCCTGTGGGTCCGTTACAGCTCACAACACGTCGCAACGCCAATTATAGAGGTTTTAAATGGGATATGCAGCTCTGCAAATAAAAGGTGGAGTGCATGACGGAGGATAATTTCACAATACATTTTAATCTCCATGATACAATTATTGCGTTTTTTTTTTCACGATAAACGATAATAACGATTATCGTCCCATCCCTAGTGTGCGTGCAGTGCACGCTAGGATATGTACGTGTATGTGTAAAAAAAAAAATGCAATGCAGGTCAGTTTCTGTCTGTGTTGCATCTGCATTGTTGGATGCGTTGTGTCTCTTTTTGTGTGTGCAAATACTGTGTGCGCGGCTGCGCGCGGCCGCTTGCGTGCGTCCTTTGCGCATTCACCTCACCATCACTTCAGTCCATCCAACCTCTCTGACAGAACGCTTTGTTTCACCTCTACAATCCCCCAATTACAGTAATGTCTGCAGTCCACTAATCCTGCCATACAGAACTTTGAAGTGGAACGCTTCATTGAACATCAAAGTTGACTCCTCACTGCTCTGTTCATAGCAGTTGAGCACACACACACACACACACACACACACACACACACACACACACACACGCATACACGCACACATGCGCACGCACGCACGCACACACACACACACACACACACACACACACACACACACACACACACACACACACACACACACACACACACACACACACACAAACATAGCTGGGTTTAAAAGGACAGGAGTGGATGGCCTGACTGCACAGTACTTGAAACATATAATTAGCTGTGTTTGTTTGTTTGTGTGTGTGTGTGTGTGTGTGTGTGTGTGTGTGTGTGTGTGTGTGTGTGTGTGTGTGTGTGTGTGTGTGTGTGCGCTCGCGCGCGTGACTGCATGTGCTTGACAAAGACAACAGCCACACATCTTCACCTTAGACTAGTGCACGCGTCCGAGTGCACGCATGTGCATGCCATGCGTGTGTTTCCAAGGATATATAAAACAACAATATATCCATCTCCATTGCAGATATCAGTAGAACACACCTATCCACTGTGACATTAATTAACCCGCCCTAATCACCGCTGTGGCGCAAGGAGCTGTAACTGAGCCCTCACCACCACCATGTCACCCCTAGCATTCAGGACAGTATCTTTCAGCTCCTGTAGGGTTTTTGGAGAAATATTATGCCCCGTAACTCCACACGCGTGCAACGAGGTGTTGAAGTGGCAAATAGGTAACGATTTCTAATTGTGCAACTTGCTCAGAGATTATGGTCTGAGTAATTGGATGATTTCTTTAGTGTTCGTTTTTCTCCATCCCGCATGACTGCTCCCCGGCAGAATAGTGAGAATATCTGTACAAGCTGGACGCCAAGGAATGAAAGCAGAGAAGAATTAAGCCTGATTTGCACTTCATTTTCACTGAAAATTGCCAATCTACAAGCTCACATGTTGAGAAGTTCTGCGCCCAATTAACAGGTAAATTGTGCATTATAATGAAATGTCTGGTGGATCCGATGTGGTCTTTTTCCGCCCTCCCCATTACACCAGGCTGGAACCATTAGGTGTCGGAGATAATGTTTGAACCCCTGGCTGTGTTTGTATCTATGAGCTAATCTCGGACACGACTGGACAGATCAGTGTGAAACTTGTGAAACACACTCCCAGGGTAGTTCATTCTTTATGGTGCCTTGGTTGGCTTTCCCCCCCACCAAATTAGGTACAAATGACCTATTGAGTGAAGTGTAATTTGTCTATCACATTTGTGAGTGCCATATATCAATGCAACATCCAATCATGCACAAATTGGCAAGGAAGTCAAACTGGGTACTTGCTGTCAGACATTAGAATTCGTATGTGACTATATTGGCTATTGGGCACCCCAAGACAAGATAACTCAATTTGTAACTAAACTGCTCTCTGTCAAGGTGCCAACTTGCACCTAGTGCACTCATAGCAAAATATGGCTGGTAATTTGCGTCACCCATTGGTTGTTGTTTTTTGGTTGGACAAAAATCCTGTCTCTCCATCGACTACCATTGAAATAAGGTGTTTTTCAGAATTTCAGTTGCTTCGTATTGATGTTCTGTGTATTCAATTCTTATTTTAAACTTGGTGTCAGTAAAAAGGAGCCTATCAGGTGTAGTATATTGACTGGTCTGGGTTTATGTTGTTTTTCTCCAAAAATTATGTTTTAGCAAATTCAACAACAACCATATAAGGCGGAACCAGGGTGGAACCAGGGCAGAACAAGGCAGAAAGAGTCTGCTGGTTGGTCAGCCAGGGACCAACCAGAAGGCTGACAATTGTCAAGAATAATGAGAATTTTGGCTATTGAACCACTTGGCACAGCCACTTTCTCTACTTTTTTGAATTCTGGACTTTTCGACATTGCAGTATTGATACTTTACTTTGTCCACCAATGCTTTTTGGTACACCTTTATTCAGGGACCAAGGACACAGTGATGTTTGGAACAAAATTTATATTTATTCAGTAACAATGTTTTGGACCTTGGACATAGAACATCATGATAAACATGTTTGTCCATCAAAAGACAGGCCTTCATCAGGAGGACACACATTGATAAGATAAGAATTATGATACATAATTCATGGTTTGTGTATGAGGCTCATATGACCATATAATATATATAATATGAACTGAACTTACAGTATAGAGACCACATTTTGGTCGGATACTGTAGGTTCAGGCTAAACTGATTACAGGTCATAGTAACTTTGGTTGCCCTGGCTACGAAATCATGATATACTGTATGTCTGTGGAAAATTACCAACATACGTGTCCCTTTCTTCCTGTTACTTCCTTGTTATGATCTGGGAACAAATGAATGAGTCCCACGACTTCTACTGTTATAATGTCACTGACTTCCTTGTTATGATCTGGGAACCAATCCATGAGTCCCACGATCTTATACTGTCATAATCTGTACTCTTTATATACATGTTAAACTTCCATTTTGGGAGAGAGAGATTTAGAAAGCTACCCCTATGGTATGCTCACTGTCTGTCTTCCTTGTCTGCTCTCTTAAAATACAGCAATCTAAGATATAGTCCTTTGGTCTCTGTGTTTTATTTTAACTATGGATTTATAGATCCATATTTATCTTTAATAATTTATTTAACACACATGATGAAGATAGAGACAGAAACGTTACTGAAAAAAGATTATGTTGCAAGTTCCTGTCCAGACAGTGTGTGGAATACTACGTCTAATCGGAATTATTTGACATAATCGCAATTATTTGACATAACCGCAATTCTTTTGTCATAATCCTCATGTTGAAAAATGTTCATATATTTTCAAACATTTTTTTTGTGTGGAAATAGCAGATTTACGATCAGTTATTTCCACTCTCAATGTCCTTTTTTAAGTATAAGTTGTCAAATATGTCAGTATATTTAGATTATGTGTCATATCTGCCATGTGCTACTTCAAAGCCTAAAAATGCAATTGGGTCAGAATCAATGGGGGTAAATTTAGAAGTAAATTTAGGACACATACATTGTTTTGGCAAGGGATGAAGGTCTAATGCAGTGTAACTAAAAATATTAGATCAAATGTCATCTGGGTGGCGCAGGGGTGAAGCTCCTGTGCACCACCGTCGAGACTCTGGGACAGGCGCTCTAACACCAAAAGAGAAAACCCAAATTCTACGGTTTCCTTCAATATCACAGCACCAAGTGACCCCCAACGGAACAGGGCCCCCAACGGAACATTCACTCAAATACGTAGTGACACAGTCTCGAGTCTAGACTGAGAACTTCAACGTCAAAATAGGGACGCACAACACAAAGCCAACAGAGCAGTGTGGCATATTACCATGTGACATGATGAGAGCTTGTCCCCTTCTTTAAATTAAGTCCTTGACTGATCCAGTTTTTGGACATATTTGTATGGGATTCTGTGGTATGAAGGGAGCTTTTCAGCTCTTTTCAGCTCCAGGTCACGTGTATATAAATGCACCATTTACCATTTTGTACTGAATGTTGTACGCTCATTTGTAAAATCATCTAATTGAATTGTTAGTAGGCTATACCTTGTGGTACCTTTAAATGTTTGTTGAACACTTGCTGTCTGATGTTATGTTCTATAGTGTTTGTGACTAGAATAAAAAATAAAGATATGATTGTTTATAATGTGCAGTTATTCGTCCTGGGGATGTATTTTTGCACATTGTACACAGGGACATTTCAATAATGTGCTTTCATGTGCAAAAGTAATCTGAGCATAAGAAATTCAGTGATGTTATCATAACACAATCTTAATTGTGAAGATTATATAGTTCAGTGGTTCATAAATTACAATTTATATTTCAATATGAATTCCGGTCATATGGGTGTAATTGGGTTCCACTTGTTCGTTGCTCCCAAAGTAAGGCCAATTCTCATTGGCTAGTGGTCACCACCTTATTTTGGTAAACACTGGTTGTGTGTGTGTGTGTGTGTGTGTGTGTGTGTGTGTGTGTGTGTGTGTGTGTGTGTGTGTGTGTGTGTGTGTGTGTGCGTGCGTGCGTGCGTGCGTGCGTGCGTGCGTGCGTGCGTGCGTGCGTGTGTGCGTGCGTGCGTGCGTGCGTGCGTGCGTGCGTGCGTGCGTGCGTGCGTGCGTGTGTGTGTGTGTGTGTATGCACATGAGAGAGAAAGGCAGCGCGGAGCGCCGTTGAATGCCACTGTAGTTTTTGTAACATCTAACATCCGCACCCGATGTAAGTACCATCGTTAATGTAGTTGGTGCGGATTTAAGATGCATTCACAACTTCTGTGGACCTCGTGTGCTTCATCATGATTGCTGTGGCACCGTGTGCCGTGATGCCAGTCCAGAGGTGCCTCAGAATAATCAGATAATATTTGGAATTCATCAATATCACTTCACTATGCTTAGTAAAATAGGCCTGATTTGCACTGTTCTGAATTCTAAGGCCAACTCTCTTCACCAAAAATAGCAGTTGTGACACTTTGTGACACGTTGTGAGCTTGTAGATCGGCTATTTTTGGTGAACCTTCCTCCCAGAATAGGGATAATGGGGTTCAAGTGGATAAATGTCAAGTATTCACAACTTTCCAACATCCCATAGTGCATTGCGCAGAAGTTGGACGGAGCTTCCGGCGCCGCAGCCGAGAGTGATCTACAAGCTCACAACGGTTGCATCTGCGACGTGACGTGAGCTTGTATGTCTGCTGTTAACCGGAAGTGTGGTGCAAAACATTCAGTAAATTCCCTCGGAAAGAGGTGGATAAAGTTATTTTTTCAGTCAGTTCTGATGGAAACGGATATTTCTCTGTGACATAGGTAGCCCATCGTATCTCAGGTGGAAAGATGTGCATATTTACGTCACGTAATATGATGTAAGATTCTAAAAAAAATAAGAGTTTAATTCAGGGGTGCTGTGGATGAAAAGGTTATTTACAGGGGCGCCTGTAAGTCAAAAAAGTCTGAAAACCCCTATAGCGGTGGGTCTGCTATCTGCGGAACAACAATGGATGAACTTTCGGCCCCTTGGGAGCAGCTACGGAGAGCACTTTGACACCAGGCGGCAGTGGACTGGGGCACCGGGAACTTTGTTTCCTCTGAAGCCTTGGACGTGCCAGTGGACTGGTTGTTGGGGGGGGTTTCGCCATGCGGAGACGCTACTACTAGGGCTAGGGCTGGGTGACATGACATGCTTGTATCATGGGGACAGATGGCGTGGATGTAACATTAATGCACCATAATATTTGTGTCCTTGTAATACATTTACATTGTGTGGACATAATTAAATTGTAAAAATGTGTGAGTGTGAGTGTGAGTGTGAGTGTGAGTGTGAGTGTGCGTGTGAGTGTGCGTGTGAGTGTGCGTGTGCGTGCGGGAGTGTGTCGCTGTTACTACATGTCATCTTTTCGACACCCGACTCTAACCCTCACCCTAACCCTACCTCCGTGGAGTGAGTCGCTAACCCTCCGGCCAAAATGATGGTCATTCGGAAGAGCGAGATTTCCCCTGTGCATGGCATGCAACTACTGTGAATGAAGCATACGCTGTGTTTCTCTCCATTACCACTTTCCGTTAATACGCATAGCAGCTGCAACTTCTTCTTTAATTTCATAGGATTAATGAAGAATCAAGTGCTTGAAATGCCACCTCAATTATTGAACATCAGTGCTGTGGTCAGACTGAATAGATTTGATTGCGCATTGTGAACCCATATGGCACCTAATCGAAACAATGCTCTCCGCTCCCTAAACAACAATATCATCTTTTGCTGCAATCACTGCGCCATGCGATAAGACCATCCAAGTTTGTCTGAACTTGAAGTGCAAAGTCTGTAGCATTGCGCCGTGAACACGTCAGACCATACGTCTTTTTAAGACCAACACACCTTCTCCACACCCTCCACACCCTCATGTGGAGGGTGATGTTTTGTCTAGACAACGTGGGTGCAAAGCACGTGCGCTGTGGGGGAGACACCATGGCCCTAAAAGCAGCTTAGCACCATCTGCTGCCGGGCAGCAGATCAGAGTGAACAAATGGTTCCATTTGTACACTATCAGAGTTACAGACCTGGTTCCTAACTATCAATAATTTAGCTGGGGACTCCCTGGAAACACCTGCCTGCCTGCCTGCCTGACTGCGTGCGTGCGTGTGTGCGTGCGTGCGTGCGTGCGTGCGTGCGTGCGTGCGTGTGTGCGTGCGTGCGTGCGTCCGTGCGTGCGTGCGTGCGTCCGTGCGTGCGTGCGTTCCTGTATAGGTTATTGAGGCAAATAGGCCTAGAGGCCTCAGGCAAACCATATTTGTCCACTAATTGATTGAAATTGTAAATAATATACTTCATTTAGTTGATTACTAATTCAGTGGGTAGTGATATTCCACAAGCAGACATGGCATTTATCATCTCTGTAAAGTTGTAGTTGGTTTTAGATTGGAATGATGCACATGTATTAACAAGCACACACACACACACACACACACACACACACACACACACACACACACACACACACACACATCGATATAAAGACATTTTCTTGGACTATGGGAGCAGCGTCAATGTGGACTCGACTGTGACTGGGGGAGGGGAACGTACACGCAATCACAACACTTTCTCTTTATGTACACTAGAACCGGTCTACTTGGGAACGATGCAAGTTGGGAACAATTAAAATAGGGAAAATACTAGGGAATTCATGCCTCACCCTGTTACAGTATGCAATACCCGTTATACCCATTGTCATAGCCCATTTTAACTGTTTTTCTTTCCTTTTATGACCATTTATGGAGATCCCTGATGTTGTCTGTGTATGGGCATATATGGGCCTGTCCAGTGCCCATATATGGGCATATGGGTAGATTGGCAGTTGTGGAAAGTGTGCAGTGGTAAATGTTTCTGGAGAATTTGTGGAGAATGTGTAAAAGGTTCTGTGAAAAGTACACTGAATAACTAATCAAAGATGAGGCAGATGAGGGGAATTCATGAGGTCTGGGGAAATTGCCAAATCAAGCAAAGGCTGGGGTTGCCATGGCAATCAAGATGGACCACTAGCTAATTATGAGTAACTGATGAGATTGTGTCCTTTAACAATGTCCTTTAATAATCAGAACTGTAATAATAATAATCAAAAATGTGAGTTGGTTGAAGCTGACCTGTTGCACTGAATTACAAGACTTCAGGGTTGACGTCTTTCATTTATTTTAAGAAGTATTAAAATCCCTAAGAGTACATCAGCAAAATCTTCTGTCCTATGGTTTAATCACAGCTAAGAAGCTTATTTTAATGGGCTGGAAGGGGAGGGTGACTTTTTTTGTATGTGTTTTTTGATGTTTTTTGGCTTTTGGTTTGTTTTTGTTTTCTTAAAATGTTACATTGTCCTGTCATCATGTCCTTATGTTTAAATTCAAAACTAATACAAATATTTGAAACGGAATAATCGGAACTTGTCATGTTGAAATGTTGGTAGCTTTTATTAAGTAAAACTTCGGCCACCAGTGTGCGACTGCTTTCCTTCATATAGCCAGCCCATATCTTCACCGTGGTCAACAGCTTACCTCTCCAGCACTGGTGTGCGTACCTGCCCTATCCTATCCTATAATGAGTACACTAACATTTCCTGTCATTATAATACTAATGGCGGGTGGAGAAGGGTAGGATTTCAAACAGCCCATCGGTTGAAAAGCACAACCTGATTACAGCCCAGTTTCCGATGGGAACGGCATCATCAGCCTCCATTAGAATCACAGATACACTCAAACAGAAAACTCCAACAACAACATTCTCCTTGCCGCCTCGCGACCCTTAAAAACATGGCCCTCTGCCAATGGCTTCCACTTCACTGGCTTTAGAAGTGAACTGACATCAGCCTTTGCCACAAGCAGCCACTGAGCAAAGTACTGTACCAAGTTGGCCTCTGCAAATTGTTCATGTTCAGTGTTCTTTTTTATCATATCTCATGCACTTTTTCAAAGGCACAGTGTTTGCATGTGCGTGCTGTCTGTGTGTGTGTGTGTGTGTGTGTGTGTGTGTGTGTGTGTGTGTGTGTGTGTGTGTGTGTGTGCGTGCGCGCGCATGTGCACGCTTGTTGTGCATCATTCCAATCTAGAACCAACTAATTAACCAATTAGTAATCAAATAAATTAAGTATATTAGTTATAATTCCAATCAATTAGTGGACAAATATGGTTTGTGTGTGTGTCTCTCCAACTTTGTACAAATGAAATATAAGATTTCCCCCAACTAAAAGTGGTTTGGTTAGTGTTCAACACCTACTGTAATTCTAACACAACAGGGTCCTATTACTAAATAGCCATTTTAGGAGGACAATGTCTCAAAGCACACTTCCAAAGATCAGATAAAATATTATTTTGCGTCACCCAATCACAACCCAAAATAGATATAGGCTACAGCAGTGTTAGCAGCTAGCTGTAGTAGCTGGCTAAACAGTGGAAATGCAATCCACCAAAAGTAAATGACGGTGTGACATCTCAAAGAGGGGAATACTGAATGGACTGTTCAAACAAAGCTGGTGAAAAGTGAGGAAATTCAAACCAGGACCAGACAAATCTGGTTTACCACAATACCACCATTTTCTTTTCTTTTTTTTTTACAAATTCTGTGAAATTTTGCATGCATATTCCCATTAAGTCAAGAAGCAAATGCCACCCTTTTCACATTGGCCTGTTATAGCGCCACCAGGAGGCCACAATAACCTACCTGACCTGGCGGAGACCTGTGCTCGGAAGAGCACTGATTCTAGTTCAGTTACTTTTTTCACTTGGGCAGGGTAGGGTAGCTTGACAAAAGATGCATTGTTACATTTTCAGTGAACATCAACAGGGAGCACAACATGAGATCTGAGTGCAGTTCGTCCACTCGAACTGCACTCGTCTCCTTGAGTGCATATCTCCTTCCTTTTGTAGCTACTATTCTTCTGAGTTCTGAGTGGTTTTGGTCCATCTCACCAAAGAAAGAATTCCCAAATAATGGTTCATGAAACACATCATAAGAGCCTGTGCCCTTATCAGGTTACAGGTACTCAAATCTATGCCAAAAACCTTTTATTTGTACAGACATAGAAACACTTCAAAACCATATCATCCTGCCACAACTATTCTTCTCACATAAATACGCTTCTGTGCCAGGGAACACAGAACACATTGAAATGCATACTTCCTATTTTCCTTCCCTATTCCCTATTAATGGCATTTCCCTATTGAAACGAATGGGATTCTTTTTAGCAATTAAAAGTGAAACATCTCTAAAGGAACCGTTATTTCAAAAGTTCAAATGGAAGCCGATATATACGAAGTAGAAGTAGGATGAACGTTGTAGAGTTGGAACAGAGTTTCAAGCTAGTATGAAGGACTAGTTCTCTTTCTCTTTTTCTCTTCTCTTTTTTTTATTTTATTTTCTACTGTTTTCGAAATGTATTTTGTATTTGCATACTTATTGTGCCTTATTATGTCAATATTGTTGATGTTGATGTTTGATGTTTGGGTACCGTACTACGGATGAAAATTAGCATCTTGCTAAATCCGGTGTATTTACATTGCTTCATGTAATGTTCATTAATATGTATTGTCCCGTCGAAATAAACAAATACATTAAATTAAATTAAAGGTGCCAAAATAAATGTGATCGTGGCCTGTGATCGCCTTAGCGATCCCACAAATATGAGCAACTCATGTAGAGCTATACCAGAAAAGGGAAAAACCATGGTTGCGTGTTCCTGATCCATTTGGAGAGAGGGCACAGTAAGGCATTGGGAGTTATTTCTGTCTCTCGGTGACCATGAGAAAATTATTCATGAATTCGGTTGTAACTGTATTCTGACCTCAAGCGTGAAGCACCTTCTCACCTGCAGAAGTTTCAGAATGGAGCAGCTCCGGGCCTCTTCAACCGTAACGGGAAGAGATCGTATAACTTCCAAGTTTAGCTGTCTGACATGTCCTTTTGTTACCTAGAAGTATCTCCAGATAGACAGAGGAAACTCTCCAAACTATACTTCATGACCTACTGTATATCTTTGTAAAGACCCATACAAACATAATCGTCACATACTTGTTTACCAGTAAGACTCCCTAATCGGGAGGCGACATACACAAATTTTAGAAGGCAAGACCCATGCAGGCCTCAAGTAGCATAAGTGCTTGTGAAAGGACATTGTTGAGCCGGATGGTGCTGTATGAGTGGAGCTAAATGCAGATGAAGGAAGTGGTGCTGTGCTGTATGAGTGGAGCTAAATGCAGATAAAGGAAGTGGTGCTGTATGAGTGGAGCTAAATGCAGATGAAGGAAGTGGTGCTGTATGAGTGGAGCTAAATGCAGATAGCTGTGAATTATACTGTACTGTACTTCTCCACAGGATACAGCAGCAATTGCTGACTGAGGTGAACAGAAGAAAGTAGACACAGATTCATTACACTGCTGGCACACACTGTCATTATATATATATATATATATATATATATATATATATATATATATATATATATATATATATATATATATATATATATACCCACACATTTGAATATATTGTGTAAAGGTACATTTTCTTGAAACCTTATATTCTACATTGCACAATCATTGAATTATTCCAAACCTTTTTTGTTAAACATTTGAATTTTTATGGCATACAGCTCATGAATACCAAAAGTCTGTATTTCAAAATATTACACGAGACCACTCAAAACAAGGATTTATAATAGAGAAATGTCAGCCTTCTGAAGTCAGAGTTGCTTGAAGTCCAGTGGGAAGTTTCCACAGTCAGTTATGATTTGGGGTGCATCTGCAATGCTTTTTTACACAATGTTCTATTTTATTTATGTATTATATTTTTTTTAGATAGACCTGTATATACACATATATACATATGAGAGAGATAGAGAGAGAGACTGTGTAATGAATTCTATATACAGTACAGTAGTGGAAAGACAGGGAGAGAGAAAGCTACGGGGTAAAAAAGGGTTTTACTGTATGTATGTACACTGCTGGATGAATTGATTTCTTCTGCTGACTATAGCTCTAATAGGTCTCACAGTAAAATCTGGTGTGTTACCCACATTAACTCAGGCGTTGTGGGCAATATTGTGAAAATAGCTGAGCTTGTAGATTGGCCATTTTCGCTATTTATTGCATGACTAAGTATACAGGGCTTTCAACTCTATGATTGAAAAAATGGAAAGGTCTCTCACAGAGTTAAATGAACTCTCTGGACTTTACTGCATTTCATGGAGAATAGAAAGGAGGGTGAAGACCAACTCAAACCCAAATGTGTCTCGCATTGCCAAAATATTAGGGGTGTAATTGCGACCGTAGGTCGCACTTACTATCAAAACCTGCACAAACTGTGAGTGAGTGAGTCAGTCTGTCCGTCTGTCTGTCACACCTCACACGTCACACTATTGCCCTGCTCATATCTCCGCAACCGTTGCCCCGATCCATGCCCCCAGGTCCCTGGGGGACCCCCAGATGTAAAAAATGACCAAATGTGCAAAAATGACCAAATGACCACCCAACGGGGCTGCTCACGGGGAATTCCCGGGGACCACCGACTCCTGGTGCTCCAGAACGGATGCAAAAGTGGTGGCGCCCCCAGTGGAGGACCCCCTCCACTGCAGCTCACATAAAATGCCGTAACTCGGGCTAGGAGGGTCCGGGAGAGCCGGGGCCGGTACCTATTCGTCCGCCAAGGCAACGCGGACACCCCACCCCTCATTTCTCACATGGCCCTCTTCTAGCGCCACCATGAGGCCGATTTTTAAAACACATTTTTGGACACTGCTCCTACAGTTTTTGCCCTAAAATCACGCAAATCGCTACACAGTATGTCTACACTCATCCCATCACCATGAATCTGTCCCATATAGCGCCACCTTCAGGCCGATTTTTAAAAACACATTTTTGGACACTGCTCCTACAGATTTTGCCCTAAAATCACGAAAATCACTACACAGCATGTCTACACTCATGTCATCAACATGGATCAGGAAGATTTTGGAAAAACACATTTTTGCCCTATTTGTGGAGATAATCTCCCGATTAGGGAGTCTTACTGGTGATAATAGTAACTGAATAAAAAAAAAACTATTTTAATTAGCAGTGATCCACCATATCGATTTGCAAAAGTAAATATATTTACAGTGCAAATAATCAGTATCGAATCATTTTGCAATGTAAATGTTAATATGGAAACTAAGTATTTGTGCCTTGTATTTAGCAATTGTAAGAGGGAAAATAAAAAAGAGGGGTCGAATTACTTTTCCATTCCATATACTGTAGCTACTCTTGGTCTATCGATAAATGTGTGTAATCTCTGTGTTCATGTCAAGGTGCGGGTTTGTCCATATGTGTTGTAATATAATGTCCATGTATTTGCTAAAGAATCACAGTGTTTACTTATTTATATCCATAATAGATTTTTCCCTGCTCTATTGACACGTTTCACACAGATTTAACGTCTTTGCTAGATAGTTACTATATCGATTTTAAATTATTGAATCAAATCGTATCGTATCGCCATGAATGAACCAATATGGTCCATGTATCGTATCAACCATGTATCGTGATACGTATCGTATCAAATGTATCGTTACACTCCTACAACATATGTCTCTTAAAATGCATGGAGAAAAGGGAGACTGCAAGCTTTCAAATGAGATGTGTGTGTGTGTGTGTGTGTGTGTGTGTGTGTGTGTGTGTGTGTGTGTGTGTGTGTGTGTGTGTGTGTGTGTGTGTGTGTGTGTGACCTATTCTTGCACTACAAATATTCAGAGAGGCACATGATGAGTTTCAACCATTGCACAAGTCCAGTCTAACCTAATGAAAGAAAGCGGAGAGAACTTTCACAGTATTTATTAATGGTGCAGATGAACGTAATCTTCCCCGCTCTTTTTGCAAGTATTTCGGGAGGCTCCTAGTCTCTTAAAGAAAAGTCATTGTGCACTTAGCATCTCCATAGGCCCTGGCCATACAAGAGATGGAAGAGCAGAGAGGGAGACAGATAATTTCTGTTAGTCACAGTTGTAGTGCAATAAGAGTGCAGCTCAGCTTATGTATTGGGTGATGAGGGTGTGTGCGCGTGTGGGGGGGGGGGGGGGGGGGGGGGGGGGGCAGTGTAATCTGACAGGAAATGTCACAACTTGACTGCAATCAATCACCTGAACACAGCAAACAGAGACCTGCAACAGAATCCCACAATGATCCTCCTGACCCTGAGGGGAACACTTTGAGAGCAGCAAGTACCTAGCCAGCCCGGCGTACAAAGTGAGCCAAACTGTTGACCAGTATTACTGTACACTGTGTATAGCCTACAAGGTTTCCAAGTTGGTGCCGTGATGCCAGTCCAGGCATTTGGAATTCATCAATATCACTTCACTACGCTTTAGTAAAACAGACCTGATTTGCACTGTACTTGATGAGTTATTTTTCCATCTATGGCCAACTCTCTTCATCAAAATCACAATGCATCACGTTGTAGAAGATCAGCTATTTTTGGTGAACCTTCCCCCCAAAATAGGAATGCTGGGGTTCAAGTGGTTAAACTTGAATTATAAACCTCAAGTATAAATTATTTTCAGTCAGTTCTGATGGAAACTGATTTTTCTCCAATATGATGTAAGATTTGATTTGAGTTAGGGTCTGTCTGTCAATATCATCTTCTCAACTTTTCTCTCACACACACATTCTACCCTCCTTACACACACGCACACGCACACGCACACACACACACACACACACACACACACACACACACACACACACACACACACACACACACATACACACACGCGTATACAATCAATTGCGTGCGTGCGTGCGTGCGTGCTTGTGTCCACTCCACAAACACATCAGAGAACTGATGCATGATTCGTTTCCTTTATTTTCTCCCCGCGGCACCGCTGTTTGGTTAATGAAAGCTTCAACACGTAAAGGTGTCTAATTATTTTTCTATGAATATTGTTACAGAAAATTAAACCTTCCCTTGCCCTTTCAACTTCACCTTGCCAGGGACGGATGCCAATCGGCACATGGGTAAGCATGGTTATTTATGCTCAGCATGTGTTCATTCACAAACTAGTCAGACATCCCCACCGTGGCAAACTGAAAAACTTCATTTTAGTCAGGAACACTCACGTCAAAGTAGATTTAACAATTTATTGCAACAAATGGAATACAGTTAAACTTGGCGTTAAAGGGCTCCGCGTTCGGAAATGTTCCCTGAATTTTGTACATTGGCACAATGCCACCCCTGGCTCGGGTGGCACAGGGGTAGAGTTCCTGTCCAGCATCGTACAGACAATATGGGTTTAAATCCACCGCAGTTCCTCATACAAGGCAAGCACAATTGGCCATGTTCGTGGGAGGGAAGTTGAAATGGGAGGACACTCGTTGTTGCTGCTCCAGAGACTCCTACAAGTTAGGCAGGGCCGGGCGCCTGTTGTCGTAGTAGCCTGTGAGCCTACTATCTTAGCCAGGTAGATGTATGGTTTCCCAATGCAGGAGATGTGTGGTGCTGACACCATCAACACACCACACACACAGAGTCAGTGGTTTGGGCCACAGACTGAGTGAGAAAGACAATTATTAAGATTCAAGCGGGTGGATGGACCATCCTATCTTACAATGATGGATGACCAGCTCAGTGGCCTTGTGGTTAGAGTGTCCGCCCTGAGACTCGGTGGTCGGGGTTCAAACCCCGTACCAAAGACTCTGAAAAATGGCACCCAGTGCATCCTGCTTGGCACTCAGCATCAAGGGTTGGATTAGGGGTATAAGGCAACATACTGGCGTTATGTCCAGGAGGTGTACTTGATGTACTTGTACATCAAGCTGCCTCACACTACAGAAACAGGAGAAAGGCTCCTGCCTCAGGCTCAGCAAGGCTTACTTACTATCTTACAATATCCCATCCTTCAACCTGCTCCCTTCTCATTACAACTCTGCACAAGTTATCTCTGTGCTTGCTCCCACTTCAGTTTCCTCCCTCCGTCCTTGTCGGGCTCTGAAGGGGTGCTCCTTGCCTCCTCTCCTCATCTGTTCACTCATTAAGCACCTCTCCTCCCAGCCTACCTGACACGGCCTTCTCAGACACACTCCACTCGTGGCGTGGAGTGGAGTGTGCGCACATATTTTCCATCAATCGCTCCCAGGCCGCAGCACCCCTTCAACCCATTCCCCAGGGTGCTCCTTAAGGTCCTTGCTGGCAGACTGCTATCCTCCAACCCCTGCCAGCTGTTGGCATGAAATGATGACAATTGTGGCCTGGACACGCGCCAAGACCTCTCTGGCTCTAAAGAGCCACTCTGCACCTGGACTGCACAATAGCGAATACAATACATAAGAAATATTAATTAAATTCCAAAAAGGTAGCACATCCAAAATGTAAATCAGTGGAGGACAAAATACTCACATTTCCATTTTTTTTTATTGGCACACACCAAAAAGAACGCTTCCGCGTTTCGACTATGAGCCTTCATCAGAGCATGATGCTCTGATTCTGATGAAGGCTCATGTGCTACCTTTTTGGAATTTAATTCCTACTTTTTATGTATATTTGACTTTAGGTTTAGCACTCCACTGAGAAAACCATTGCTGACGCGCATCTTCTTTTTCTTATATAGCGAATTCAATACATTATGTCCATATCATGTATGATCTTTGGGCCGTTACGCTCGCACTCTACTTAGAGTGCGAGTGTTAAGGCGTTAAGGTAATAAGGGAGTCTGAGTTGATGATGAACAGCCCCTTTAACAGAACATAAAACAGTTATATAAATCAATTCTAAATAGTTGTGTCCCTTCTCAAGTACACACCACCCAAACGCCCCTTCCGCCCTAAAAGAAAAGGCCAGTAGAGAGACTGTAAAGTGCACGGGTTTCTTTTTTATTTTTATTTAAAAAGGTACCCAGGATTCAACACATGCAGGTCAACAGTCAGGATTGAACCGGGAAAGTTGTGATTATGTGGTCAACGAGGTGAAGATAAATAATATTTGAATTCAACATCAAATTCCAGGATTTTCAAATAGCAAAACTCTGAGTAATTATTTTCCTACTCTCCCCTGTTCGACATTGACAGGACAAATGCACACAGAGAATAATCTGCTCTCCAACCTCCCAGTACAATGTTTGGTTGTATCAACGACACATTGCTGAGCAAAGTTTCAGGTGCTTACCAGTGAACCGCAGGCTCAGACAGTACTTGAGCTAAAAGGGAAAGGGCAGAGAGAGGTGGCGTTTAAGTGTTCAGTGTGAACTTTATGTAAGTGCAGAAAAGCAAGAAAACGAGAGCGGTGGGGCAGTGAAGAGAAGGAGGTTGTTCTGCATGAGCACACTGCTGCACAAAACATCCCAAGCCTTGTTCAAGGTGGAAGGGAAGCTATGCGGTGTCCTGCACATGCTGTGTTTGTGCAAAAAAAAAAAAAAGGTTTTTCCAAAAACCCAGAAGACTTTTGCTTCTTCTTTCAACCCTAATTCAACAGCGAGTATAGGA
Source organism: Nannobrachium achirus (assembly GCF_963921795.1). Classification (NCBI taxonomy): domain Eukaryota; kingdom Metazoa; phylum Chordata; class Actinopteri; order Myctophiformes; family Myctophidae; genus Nannobrachium; species Nannobrachium achirus. Next base: position 54,554,197 of record NC_137816.1, read on the forward strand.
TTCTGTGATGGAAAAGTAGCACAGACACAGCCAGACATACTGGACCATAGGGTCCTTTGAGGTGAGATGTGTGGAGGGCTCAGTCACAGAGTTGCAGAAGGCATTCACCATTAAAGAACAACTTTGTTTTTTTACGACAAGGGTTAATATTTTAGCTTGTAATAAGAGAAAAGAAAAGATGAGTGTTAAAATGTTTTAATTTACTGCTTTCTATTGTTTTAGCGATTTTAGTAGTTTGATTTCAGTGGGTGGGGGCATGCGTACAAGTGGCTAAATATGTCTTTTTCGACAGAACAAGCTGGCAATTTCTTTGTTACTATTTAAGACCAGCCCCCATAAGTCACATCTGCCCATGAAAGATTGCGGTGCAACTTGGAAATGGGCTTATTGTGTCTAAAAATACATATTTAGCCACTTGCATGCATGCCCCCAGCCAAGGGGCATGCATGCCCCTAGGCTTTAACAAAATTGTTAAAATCACTAAAAGGATAGAAAGAAGTAAATGAAAACATTTTAACAGTCATCCTTTCTTTTCTCTAATGACTATCTAAAATATGAACCTTGTTGTAAAAGAAACAAAGTTGTCCTTTAAGGGAGAACCACACAAACATTTAAACTAGCGTGCAGATTTAAACAGGTGATGACTTACTTACATGTGAGGGTTTCACAGAGGGAGATGATTGCCACCAATGTTTTGAAGAATGAAAATGTATCCTGTTTGCACGGGCTAATGTTAATTTATCGTTACGTTTCCAGCGTCCCATGAGCCCTTGCATGAAAGGTGGGCATCACTTCATGTTCTCTTAGCTGTATCCAAGAGGAACATAGCAAGGTGGCAATTCCGGTTTACTTCCCGTATCCGTATGTGGATACCTTTTTAGGAGGCGGAAGCATGTTTGGAGTTTATTCATTTTCAATGAGATATTGGACCCGATCGTCACAAGCCACATAATATTAACAAAATTGTCTTACTATAGTGGCTTTGTTCAGCGACACAAAAACAGAGAAAATAAACTTTATTATCGCCCTTTATCTGTACCAGCAACACACTCTCGTGGGATCTATAGCACCAGTAAAGCACCAACGTTCGTGAAATTTGCTGTCAGAGCTGGCGCCGACTTTTTGTGACATTCTGACCCGTTGCTGTCGCTGCCATGACACCTGAATCTCTGCATGGTGATTACTTGATCTTTGTTAACTCATTTGTAGCCGATCCCAAGTATACTCGCGATATATACTCGAGTATTTATAGTGCCGATCCCGCGAATACTCGCGAAATATACTGTATATACAGTAAAGCTGGCAAGGGCTACGTACCGTCCGTTGGAAAGTGCTGGCACGGGTGGACTCGCCGATTCATCATCATCGCGCATCCACGTGCACACAATAGTGATCCCTTAACATGGAAGCCAACGGTCTTTCTCATCTCTGATGTCCATTTTCTCCAAAAAACACTTTTGATGCCAAGGATGGCATTGGATTCTCGCTAAAATAGTACAAGCTGAAAGGCATCGATCCGCCATTACTGTTTACGCTTTGGACTACAACACTTCCGGGTAAATTTCAAAAGGTCGTTTGTGAGCGCGATCTACTTCCGGCCTTCAAAATAAGAGACTGGCCGCGGACGGAGCGGGCGAACGGCAGCTTGGACTTTTAACCCGTTCATGTCTGGAGCACTAAATGAGTTTTTAAGTGATTTGAATCAGCTGTGTAGAGGAAGTGAAGCACACATTTTACCCCAGTAAGCTCTTTGGGAAACTTGTGGTTAGGAGAAACACTGTAATTGTACTGTACCTGCATGTGAGGATAAAGAAACAATTTTACATTGGCCTGTTCACATTGATGTTTGGAAGAAAGGAAAACTGAGCAACAAGAATATGATGAAGTTTATATGAAGATGCCCTCAAGTGCAGAGTCTGCAAAGAGACGGTAGCTGACACAATCAGACATTAACATTTTAATGAATTGAAAACAACCAACGCGGCTAATGAAAATGCTACATTTCGCCCTCCCTTCTGTCCGTTTTTGCTAAGTTTGCATACCAGGGGTAGACCCGGTATGCTGCGTCACCCTTCGAGGATGTCAGCAATCCACTATCTTTAAACTACAGCACTTGAGAATCATTCAAGCAGAGATAGGTCTACCTTTTGGTCGTACGGTACACCGTGCAGGGAGCATTATCCTCCATGTCGGGTGGAAACCTTGTATGTCCAAAACTGTTACTTTTCAGGAATTAGTTTTTCCTTTTTTTCTGAAACAGAGAAAATATCCTGTGTAGGAGTTGATGCGAGGCGACATGGGCTTGTAGAGTGGTTATTTTCATTACTTGACACTCTTGTACCACGAAATAGTCAAGATAGCCGCCGAAATAGAGCAGTGGTTCAGACGCCAAAGAGTATCCTTTGTAGGGAACCACTACTGGTCATCAAATTATTGGCTTAGGAATGCAATATATCGTCAATGTCAGGCAGAAACCTCGTATCTCCAAATTTCAAATTTGTAATTTTTTTCGCAAAGCAAAGCCCTGCTTCATCATACAAGGCCGCCGCACAAAAGTAGTGAAAACAGCAGATCTACTAGCACACACCGCCTCGTGGTGCGAGGCGTGTGTGCTTGCGTGTGTGACCAGGCTGCTCAACAGCGCCATTTGGTCACCCAGCGGTATTGCAGCTGTTCGTGCTGCACCACACACACTGCGCCACACATATAGGGACACCGGACACACAAAGTCAAAAGTAGGAAACGGCTGTCACCGCTCCAATAATGACATTTTCGGAGTGAACTCTCCCTTTATTATGAAATGTGGAGGTATGAGGTTTCTGCCCAATATCCACAATTTATTCAGAGACCTCATCTGTGGATATTTTGATATACAACTCATCATTTTAACTGAACTGTGGGATATCTGACACAAACACACTCTGACAGTGTTGTTTTTTGTGTCCTTATTTGAGGTGCTTGGGCACCTGCCCTTTTGCCTCAAAGTGCCCGAGTTCTTTTAGCGGCCCCGGCCCAGGCCGCGGCACGGTCTCGCAAAAAAAAAAAACTAAACTAAACCAATTGACCAAAACCCAAATCCTAGTTTTAGAAGTGAGGGGACGCCGTTCCCCTGCCACCGAGTTTATGACGTAACGCAAAAGTAATGTAAGTAGTGTAATGAATTACTTTCTCCAGGGAGTAATAAAGTAATGTAAGGCATTACTTTGTTTAGTAAGTAATGTGTAACGTGTAATGTATTACTTTTTTGAGTAATGGACCTCAACTCTGCTCAATAGTGCGAGAGAGATTAGACACACCAGTGTGTACGGACTTGCGGACCTCCATTCTTTTTTTGCGAAATTGTCTCAAACTTTTTGAGACAAGCTTTTTCTCAAGCTTTTTGCTGTAAAAGTCTGTGAGTAAGTAAAACTCATCCAAATCTGTGCATGAATCCTCTCTGTTTAATGTATGAATCATAAGCAGACCCTATCCTGTAAAGCCCTCAAATAAACTGGATCTGTTTAAAGCATTACAGCGCTATGCCTCAAGCTTTTATTTATGGATGAAGAATGGAGAGGATTCCACTCCTCCAGTATATTAGTTTTTTCTTCATTCCGTGGAGGTTTAATGGGAGGTAACTGAGAAAAAGCACAAAAATGAACGAGTGGGATCTGGCCAGCCAAGGGCATGCATGGTATTTGGTCTATCAGCCACGTGCAGAAGAAATACCATATTCAGAACATTTCAGTGGTGGAAAAAGTACTCAACTGTTTTGCTTAAGTAAAAGTATCAATACTGCAATGTAGAAATACTATGTTACAAGAAAATGTCCGGAAATTCAAAATGTACTTGAGTAAAAGTATGAAAGTGTGCATTGAGTGCATCAAAATGTACTTAAAGATAGGGTGCCGTGAAGGTTTCAGTTTAGTATGAGAAACGGCACATCATGTCTCCGGACATCCGGACGTCTGTCCTTGTATGCTTTTTTACGGTCTATGGGTTTGCCGCTCTGACATCACGCTCTGACATCACTGTTATGTCAGGGGAACCACACTAACAGAATCCCTTTTATGCCCATATATGGAGATCCCTGATGTCATCAACATTAAGCCCATATCTAACAGCCGGACCTAAGGCCCATTCCCATTGGGCCAGATAAACAGATACAAAATATCTGTCTCCATTCAAGTGGATGTAAGATACAGACACAAAATATCTGTCACAGATGTGTTTTTTATCGTTATCTTACCATCCACTTGAAAGGAGACAGATGTTTTGTATCTGTTTATCTGGCCACATCAGCCACATTGTGGTTCTCATCCTTTTCAGGCCGCGACACCCCAAATAATCATATTTTAACTGGAGACCCCCTACCCTGATGAGCACTAAGAGTTGAGGCATTACCTTTTGAATAACACGGCTCTATTGTGAAAATAGCCGATCTACATGCTCACAACGCCTCGCAACGCGAAACGTTGTGAGCATGTAGATCTGCTATTTTCACAATTTCTGCCTCTAATATTTGACAATTTGTCATTTCAGAGGTATTAAAATGTCCTTAAATTGTCACTTTAGAAATGTGCAGACACCCTCTATACACTTAAACGTTATGTTGGTGTGTTTACTGTTGAGTGAGAAAACAACGTTGCACATTAAGTTAATCATCTGGCGACCCCAAAAAATAATTTGGGGACCCCCCAGGTTGAGAACCACTGAACACTAACAGAATCCATATATGACCAAGACAGATGGCCAAGACAGCCCATATCTGTGTGGCTGATTCTACAGGGATCTCCATGTATGGGCATAAAAGGATATGATGTCAGATGTCATAGACGTCATAGGACTTTCACATAACGAATAACTGAGTACCGGTAAGCATGTTAGCACATAAAATAGGGAAGTGGTATAATGTAGGCTATGTTTTATAATATTATCATTTATATCCGCAAAGTAAATACTGTAGTAACTAAAGTTTCCAAATAAGTGTAGTGGAGTAAAAGTACAATATTTGTATCCGAGATGGAGTGGAGGAGAAGTGAAAGTATTGGAAATTGGAAATAATAAGTAAAGTACAAATACCTCAAAATTGTACTTAAGTACTTTACACCACTGGTACATTTTGTATTTTTCAGAAATACACCAAAAATATGCCAACAACAAAACACTGACAAGACTAATAACCCTTCCTTGCCTGGGTCGATACACTTGGCGGAATAACCCATGCGGTGTTGAAGCCCCTATAGTAGTTGTAATTGACAGCAAATGAAGATGAATTAATTCTTTACGCATTAGGACAGGGCAGCCTATGCATCAGACTGGCTCAGCATGTTGAAACCTGTCAGGGGGAAAGAAATGTTTAATGAGCAAGTAAAACGAGCAAGTAAAATCCAGAGAGTGTTCTTTAACTTGTGAGTGTTAAAACAGACCGTTACCATTCAATCTTTACACTCTCTGAGTTAAATGGACACCCCAGATTTTAGAGGAGACATATGAATGGAAGGGGCTTAAATACTAGGGGCGTAACGATACATTTTAATAGCGATTCGATACATATCACGATACATGGTTAACGATACGATACATGGACGATATTGGTTCATTCATGGCAATACGATACGATTCGATTCAATGTTTAAAAATCGATATAGTAACTATTTAGCAAAGCAATTAAATCTGTGTAAAAGGTGTGGATAGTGCAGGTTTTTAAGGGAAACATGTATTATTATGGATATAATTAAGTAAACACAGCGATTATCTGCCAAATACATGGACATTGTATATTGACAAACCGGCACCTTGACATGAACCCAGAGATTACACACATTTATCGATAGACCAGTGTAGCTATATGTAAAGGAAAAGTAATTAAACCCCTCCTTTTAATTTGTTCTTCTTAAAAATGCTAAATACAATGCACAAGTAGGTAGTATCGATACAATCGATTCTTTGCACTGCCGATTCGATACGATACAAAATAAAACGATACGATTCGATTTTAGCTGTTTTCATTTCGATATACTTCGATTTTTAAAGTTAAAAACAATATTTCAATACAGTTACTATATCGTTACACCCCTATTAAATACGCTAGAACAGGGGTCTTCAACAGGGGGTCTGGGACCCCTAGGAGGTCCTCAGAGTTACTACAGGGGGTCCTCCAAATCTAATTATGTGATAGAAACCTTTTTTTCTTCTTTTTTATATTAACCATCTGAACCCTAGTGTCCATATCTGATAACTTTAGCCAAAAATAGCAGATCTACAAGCTCACAACGCCTCGCGCTGGCGTTATGAGCTTGTAGATCTGCTATTTTCGGCAAAGAGCTTTGGTGTTGAGGGGAAAAAGAGCAGACTAAGTACAGAGTGACATGTCAAGTGTATTAAGTATTGACGGTTCAAAAGGTTAAATATCTGAAAACACAAATTGACATGAATCCAAAATACACGGATGATTGTGCTGTCAAACAATGAAACTATATGGAATCTATGATACGATTGTGGAGGTCCCTGCTTCATCTCTCTCTCAACTAAGGGGTCCTTGGCCTGAAAACGTTGAAGACCCCTGCGCTAGAATCAGCAGCTGAGGCACATGCCCTTTGGGAGGTGGATGATGTGGATTTGTAGCAATATCCATGTTAGGTTGGGTACATGCAGGGAGTTAGAAATTCATAGCCAGGGGTTACATTTGGAAACAGAGTCAGTTTCTGAAGCAGCTGAACACAAGGCTGAAAATAAATGACTTCAGTGTGGGCCTGAAATAATTAAACTCTAAGACAGTAGTTCAGATTATGATGAACTAGGGTAGCAGAAATTAGTAATCATGCATTGCATTGCATTGCCATCATTAAGCATAGCCAGGGCTATTGGTTGCAGATAGATTGGATTCCTCAAGCCAGCAGGGTAGCCATGCCCTTAACGCCATATAGGCGTTAATAATAGGCTAAGCATTATTATTATTGTCTTGGTGCAAACACTTATGTACTGTATACTGTATGTGTATAATTTTTTGGCACTACGTTGAGAAGTAGTTCCTAATGTTTGAATGACTGGACCATTGTAAGTTCTTTGAGTTTGCAATATGCTTAGAAAAGTCCCTTAAAATTGCAATCCTTTACAGAAAAGTTAGTACTACTTTTTTGTTGTTGTGTTGTGTTGTGTCCTGTCTCGACACTTTATGTATATATATATATATATATATATATATATATATATATATATATATATATATATATATATATATATATATATATATATATATATATATATATTAACTTAATTGCTCTGTATGGTTGATTCTCCTGTATTGTTGATTCTTCTTTCTTGTTTGTTTTTGTCGCTCGGCTGTACACAACAGTCCTTTTCTTTTTTCCCCCCTTACTGTCCTGTAACCTTAACTGTTGTACCTTCTGGGTGACTTAATTTCCCCCTTGGGATAATAAAGGTATCTATCTATATAGCTTGATAGGATAGCATCATGTTGTTATCCTAACAAGTTGTAAGGGAAGAAGCAGTATTGAACTTTGTGAATGTTTGCAGTTGCATAATGTTTTTTTTTTCTTTTTTTCTTAAAGCAATCTCTTCCAGATGAAAACAGATTTCAAAACTAAATAAGGATGTTTGCCTCATCTAACCTTTGAAGGAAGAAAAAAGAAAAGAAAAGAAAATCACAGGAAAATGTACTATAGATAATCTAGATCACGCTATCCACTGTGAAGCACTAAACAACAACAGATTAACTATACAGATGAACACCACCAGATAGTAGTGTTGTCTTTATTTCCTTGTGGAAACTGATTACAACCAGTGTTATTTACCTGTTTCATTAAATGATATAAAATATTCATCTGCACATGACATGGTAAAGTTATGTTGATAAAATAAATGTATAGTAGCAAGAGAACACTTCCAGTCATGTCTTGGGATAAATGTAATTATCATATCATATCATATCATATCATATCATACTCTCCGACTCTGCTCTATGTTGGGTTATCAGTGCATAACCATGTTTGAATGAGAATTATATAATGAAGCAAAGGATGTGCAGTAATAGCAAATGGTAGAATTAATGAATTATTTAGCACAGAGGTAGTTCTGTATTATTATTATTATTATTACCCTTATTATCATTGTTATTTTTTTAAGTAGGCTACACAACATACCGGTAGTTCCATTATTTCTCCCCCTCGTCCTCTTCTTCCAGATAGCAACTACTGAAGATATCTCACAAATATTTGGAGTTAACTCATGGCAAAGTAACTACACAACCCAAACCTCTACCAAAGTTTAACTATAGCCATTAACGATCAAAAGTAAAATATGTCATGATCAAATCCCTATATTTAGTTTTGCATTGTAATGGAGGCACTTTGCTGAGCTGCGATCCATGTCACAAGCACAGAACCCCTTATAGACTCTTACTAACTGGAGGAGGGTTCGAAATTAACCTGTGCTTGGGGCAAAACGACCTTTAAAATAGAGGATTGGATTCATATAAGCAGAAAATGCCATGTCAGCCTGCTGGTGTTGCTGGGGTTATTGATTGACAATGTGTCACTATCCAGTCCATTTGGGCATATCTGCACACCTGCCATAGACACACAGATGTAATTTGAACTGTGTGTGTGTGTGTGTGTGTGTGTGTGTGTGTGTGTGTGTGTGTGTGTGTGTGTGTGTGTGTGTGTGTGTGTGTGTGTGTGTGTGTGTGTGTGTGTGTGTGTGTGTGTGTGTGTGCGTGCGTGCGTGCGTGCGTGCGTGCGTGCACACACACACACACACACACACACACACACACAAGTGGGTAGAGCCACCAACTGACATGCAGGTTGGTTAAGGCTTAGACAAGGAATTGCCTGGCGAGAGATGTTGTGCTACAGCAAATTTAAGCACACCAAACCAATAACCAAGAATTAACCAAATCCACTCCTACAAGGCAAAGGGATGATTTTGATTTGCCTTTTTGTCGTACTTCAAAACATCAATCATTTATCAAATTCAGAGGCCCTCATTTGTGGAACTGTCTAGATGCTTCACTTAAGTCATCAATATCCTTGCCAATATTCAAAAAAACATCTAAAGCTATATCTTATTTCTTCCTTACGGTAGTCAACATGATTTAGTTTACTGATGTGTTATCTTTCTTAAAATTCTTTTTTTCTTTCTTTCTTGTCTGTTGTTCAAACTCAACTGCGGAATTAGGCATTTTCAATAGAAATTTGCTTTAATCGTGTTGATCAAACAAAAACACATTTCTATTTAAAGATGACCGTGTTACTCTTATCAACAAATACAAGTTTCACGACTCACAGCTAGAAGGTCCTGGGTTCGATTCCCGCCGGGGGACTCTGTGGGCACTGGCGGCGTGTTCCTCCTCCGCGTCATCAGCGCCCACACCCTAGGTGGGGTTGGCGATAGGGCCTTTCTGTGTGGAGTTTGCATGTTCTCCCCGTGTCTCCTAGGGTTGATACCCTCACAAAAACATGCACGTAATCCTGGTCTCAATAATGCCTCCCCCTGGCCAGCCGGGGCGCCTGATGGAGGGGAAAGGAACTGGTTGGAATAACGTGTTCCTTCCACGCGCTACGTCCAAACCAGGGAAATCTCCACTGTCGGGTGAAAAGAAGCAACTTGGACTCCTCATGCATAGAAGGAAGCATGAGGTCAGTCCGTTGCCTCCCCAGGTTGGCAGAGGGAGAGCAGAGCCCAGGATTACATAGGCAATTGGCACTGGGTGAAAAAATGGGTTACAAAATTGTGGGATAAAAATTATAAAAAATAAAAAAAAAAGACAATACTGAGTTCATGTCTGGAGTGTTAGCTACATGCCATAGTGTAGCATGCCATTTGCAAAATAACACAGGTTATATTTTCCATTTTTCTCAAAAGTAATGGTTTTGGACATACAAGGTTTCCACCCGACAGCGACGATATATCATTTGACTTCATGAGGTTGGTAAATAACACCAAATGTGTTCTACACGCACGCACACAGACACACCCACACAGTAGCCTACATCAAAACAGTGTTGGCTGCATGAATTCCATCTATGTGCCACATCTTTGTTTTGTAAAGCAATTACGATCATATTGATCAGAATGAAAACTGACATTTAGCTCATTTGAGACAGTTACTGTAACGGTTTGGAGCCAGAGAGTCCTCCTGTCAACAACAGGGAGAGAAAAGATCTCCTCATCCTTGTTCAATTCAACATGTGTGAAGAATCAAGTTGTGTGTCCTTCCACCATTCTAGCGACAGGTCTCCAAACCTGAGCAGCACCGCGGAACTAATGACAATCATTAAGGCTCACGTTTGTGCCTACTCACCAGTGGTGGAAAGTAACTAAGTACATTTACTTAAAGAGGTGGTGCCATAGTTTTGTACTTTTTCTGTTTTTCATGTGTCTAGGAGGTTGAAAGTACATCATTGGACCCCCTGGTGTGGTTTTTATGAGCAATTATGTATTCTCTTGGTATTTGTTTGTTTTCTCTTGGAGGCTGCCACCTTGTGGTCAAAAGTGTCAGTTAAAAAACACAGACACTTTTACATCACAGAATCAACTCCTCCCCTAATTACCATTCACCCAACACTGTGGGGTGTGGCTAACTTCAGCTGGGTCACCACCCACCATGACATCTATGCATACTTAATGAACTGGGGGTGTGGCCACATAAAAACCCAATTTTAACTCTTTCTGTATACTTTTTTGGAAAAAATCTTCCTCCTAGTATAATCATAATACCTGATAATCATGTTTTAGAGAGGGGGGGGGGGGGGGGGGGGGGGGGGGATCATGGCACCACCTCTTTAAGTACTGAATTTAAGTACACTTTTGAGTTATTTGTACTTTACTTGAGTATTTACAAATTCCAATACTTTTAATTCTGCTCCATTATATACATGCTTGTAGATCTGACTACATGCAGATCAGACTACATGCAGCCACATTACCATGGTGAATGTACACAAGGAAGTACGACGGCTTCACTATTCTATCTGTGCGTCACCGCCAACATGCCTCATGTTGCGGAAGCTTGTTGAGTGTTACTGTACAGTACAGCAGTCAGGAGAGAACCAAGTGTGCACTCTTTCTGATGGACGGGTCGTTGTGGAATGAATCACGGCAGAGCTGGAGGCAGAGACATGGATGAGGACACTCTCAGAGAAACAACGGTAAAAGAACAAAGACAATCATTATGCTTGTCATGTCCGTTCAGCGTGATTCTTTAAAACAATGAATAATATGTGCCATTATGAAATGACACGGTTGTGCCTCCGCACTTCATAATGTCCTTCGTAGGCTCTCCTGCTTCCACAATCCACACGATTCCCAATCTCTTCCCATCTGTCTGTTTACGTTGCTTCATATAGTGTGACAGACTGCAGTTGTTGGACTGCATCCAGCCTGTACAATGTGATTACAGTGTGACCATGAACACCCCTAAATCAGGTCGGGGAAAGGCTGGATAGCAGCAGGAACAAAAACTAATTCCACAAATGCACCTTGATTGGATCAGATGAACGTAAACGCATGAGGATGGACATATATATATCTTGGGTCAGAGGGAAGAGAAGCAGACTGAGCAAGAGGGAATGACAGTGAAAGATAGAGACAGAGGGAATAAGAGACAGAGAGACCAAACTGCATGAGACATAGTAGAAAGAATAGAATGGGAGAGAAAGAGCTCGAGGAGAAAATACCAGTGAAAGAGAGAAAGAGCATGATGATAGAGACTGCTGCAACAGTATAGAGTTGGGATGTCAACGTTATCTCTACAGTCAAATAGAGGTATAGGCCTAGGCCTTTATTTTTAAAGCGTACGGTCCATTTTAGTTTTAGCTGAATCTCTTTTCCAGAGAAAAGTGCATGCACGAACGAGCACGTGCGCGGGAATTTCACGGGAGCGCACCTGCTCGCCTTGTCGCTATTTTACTTAATAATGAACACAATTTATAAAATGATATACTGCTATACTGCTAGCTATAGCAGTGACTGAGACAACAGGAGGGAAAACAGAGCGAACATGTGCGCGAGTGTGCATGCCATCCGATTCGCGACTGGTTGCACAGTTGCGGCCCTCATCAAGTCACCTTTCGTCCTCACCCCAAAATGAGTTTGCCATCACTGGTATACAGTGTATGAATACAGTATGGCTTCTGATAAAGACACCGCGAGAGAATATTGGAGTGCAAGTGCATGTCTACTAATAACCAAAACACGGCTCATTACGTTGTCATTCAATTACAAACAGCCTCCATTTGAGAAAGAGCCTTCTGTTTTATGCATAATGAGAAAACTCAATACTCAATATGCCTCATATCATGACTCGCTAGACAACAGGCAATTCAATCTAGTCAGAACTGTTAAATGGCATTCAATCAATATGAACGATTGGTTTATTCCACCCCTATTCCCAATGCGAATTGTCTTGCACAAACTAATCTGTCTTGAGAGTTAATGAAAGTTAATAGTAGGAATATGTCCTTGCGTTAGCGCAGTGGTTCTCAACCTTTTCAGGCAAGGCATTGTGAGCATGTATCTGCTATTTTCACAATTTCTGCCTCTAATATTTGACAATTTGGCCAATGTTTAATTTGTCATTTTAGAGGTATTAAGTTGTCCTTAAATTGTCACTTTAGAAACGATTTCCTCTATACACTTATACTGTATGCTGGTTTGTTTACTTTTGAGTGAGAAAACAATGTTGCACAATAAGTTAATCATCTGGGACCTTCCGAAAATAATTTGACAGGTTGAGAACCACTGCGTTAGCACACCGAAAGGGTGTGAGATAGCATGGCCAAAAGCCACGCTGAATGCTGGAATCACATAATTATAACTGTGGGCTTCATGACTTAAATTGCTGTATGGTGAATTCAACTACAAACAACAGCTTGACAGATATTTAATTAACTGTAAACGAAATCACGAAAATCACACCCGCTGAAGATGCTGGGAAAATACTGTTAAGATGGATTATGGACAGAAACCAGCATCCTTTACTAATTACAACACACACGCGTGTGCACGCACGCACGCACGCACGCGCACACACACACACACACAAACACACACACACACACACACACACACACACACACACACACAGTATCCGCTGAAGCAGAAAACCTGATCTTAGTTGTTACTGTTAAAGATGTGGCATTTAGACAAGATGGAGGAATGTGATGTTCTCTCTCTGTCTTTCTCTCTGTTTTTGTCCTTAAAGTGTTACTTGCCATTAAAATAGTGGTTACAAATGTATTAATTCATTACCAGGGTCCTGAGGTCAGAGTTCTGGTCAGTTTTAGATGAATATAAAGTAGTTCCCGTGATTTGTCAGGGGCTCATGGCCCAATCATTAAAAATAGATGAATCTACAAAACTATCGTCATTTGTATTGTTGACCTATTTCTACCAAATAGACCAACTTTTGTTCAATTTGACCCCTCTGTCACATGGTACTATTTTTTTTGTGTCCAGTATCACTACGCCGCTGCAACGTATTTCCCCAAAACAAGGTGCTTTGCAGTCAGCTGATCAGAACGAAACCTAGCTCTATATGGGAGAAATAGGCCAACAATACAAATGACGCTAGTTTTGTGGATTCATCTATTTTCAATGATTGGGCCACACCAAATGGCCCCCGCCCCATTGGAACTACTTAATATTCATCTAAAACTGACCAGAACTCTGACCACGGGACTCTGGTAATCAATTAATACATTTGTAACCACTATTTTAATGGCAAGTATTGCACACAGCTTTATGTCAAAAATAGCTGAACTAACACTTTAATATAGAGTTGTTCTAAGTATCCAAAGACACTTTAGATAAAGAAAAGGAAGGAACCAACTTTATTAACTAAAACAATAAAAATAAAGATGGAAATTGATAAAATGTTAAGCATGGGTTGGAGTCTTTTGTGTCATTTCTAGCTTTACCCCCTCTGGCCTTTTCTTGCTGTTTTTCTTTTTCTTTTTCTTTTACTTTTACTTTTACTCTCTCTCTCTCTCTCTCTCTCTCTCTCTCTCTCTCTCTCTCTCTCTCTCTCTCTCTCTCTCTCTCTCTCTCTCTCTCTCTGACCTTTTCAATTCCCTCTCCAACGCTCTCCTCCACCTCTCTCTGGTAATAATGGGCACCAACAGCAATTAGTCAGTGATGAATACATGGTGGGGTTAGTAGAAGGTCAGAGAATGACTCAACTCTCTGATGTCCATCATCATCAACATCATAGCCGTCCTCATCCTCCTCAATGGACCATTAAAATGTGTTGTCTGTGTGTTGCCCTAACAGGGGATTCCAGAACTAACCTCCAATCCAACAAGAACAACAGTCTCTAAAAGCACTGCTATAGCGGCCTCTAGAAGTCTTGCTGCTCATTGCACGCCAGGTCGTTTTCAAAATGTCTTGATTTCCTTCTGCTGTGCGCCAAGTGTTGTTCATGGGAGAATTGTTGGCCCTTCATAAATTAAAGAGCATAGTCTTGATATGCTGGTTCTTAACTTTTTTGGCTGACGACGTCCAAAATAGAGATAGAATGAGATAACCTTTGTTGTGATTTGATGTTACAAATAAAATTGACTTGATTTGATTTGATTTGACTGTTTTTGATTGATGAAAAAAAAAAAGGGTGACAAAGCAAGTCGCCACAAGCAACCCTTCCTGGGAAAGTACTTAGAGGTCCGAGTCAGTACAACTTTTGTTTCAGTTGCGTTAGGTAACAGTTGTCCTAGGTTGTTCTAGGTTATCCTAATTGGCCTTGGCAAGTGAGCGTTGTGCGTTTCGTTGTATTGCTTTAGAGCAGCGGGCACAAATGACTTTCCTAGTCCCTCGCACCTCCGTCCTGTGTAGCGGAAACCTCTCTTACAGTGTTGCCAGACGTACGATAATTATCGTATTTGTACGATAATTTGACCCTCTGTACGATGTACGATCAATAATTCCAAAAATGCCCAAATGTACGATAATTTCGGCATATCATCAAAAAGAGCGTGAATTCACTATTTTCCCTGGCTGCTGATCTGGGATCTGGTTTGGCTTCTCAAAATAAGCCAGGAAATCAGTCAATCTGACCCTAGATCTGTACTTGGAGGCATTAAAAACACTGGTTGCATCTTTCCAGACCAGTTTCAGGCTTTTATTTGTGTAAGCTCCAAGAAGTTGCCTGCCTCCACACAGCAAATCTGATGCGTTTTTGTCACGCAGGAGTCTAAAACGAGGTCGTTTCTTACACTAAAGACGCATTTTTTGGTGAAATTGCGTTTTTACGCGAGTGATTTCTCTTTTTTGGCCGTGTACGATAGTTTCATGTCAAATACGATAATTCTGAGCCTCCGGTACGATAATTCAACATTTCCCATCTGGTAACACTGCTCTCTTACTCCAGTAACCGAAGATCTCAGGATAGAGGGGGTGAGAGGAGTTACTCAAGATGGAGACCAGCTTCCTAGCTACGCACCCTGGCTACTTCCTCCACCCCTTGCAAGGAGGACCCAACAACAGAGCCCGCCTTCCTCACCAGTCTGTTGAAGTTGAAGGTGTCGCCCGCTCTATTGTTGCCCCCCCAGCAAGATATTCCAAAAAAGAGAACACTAGCCATAACGGACTGGTAGAACATCTGAAGCATCCTGTTGCACACGCCAAACGATCTCAGTCTTCTCAGGAGGAACAGCCTGCTCTGTGAATCGCCTCAGCATTGTCGGACCCGTCCAACGAGCTGTTCAGGTGGATTCCTAGGAATTTGTAGTTGTCCACAAACTTCACCACCTCTCCGTTTATGGTGCTTGGGTACGCGGTTGGATGTACGAAAGTCCACCACCATCTTCTTGGTCTTATTAGCATTAAGCCAGAGATGGTTGGCCTCGCTCCACTGTACAAAGTCCCTCACCACACCATCATGCTCAGCCGTGTTTTCACCAGTTGTCATTGTAATGTTTACTGTTTCATGATGCAAAGGAAGAATAACTTTCCTGCAATGTTCCACCAAGTTCTTCTATGTTCACTTCGCTCCAATAACACTCTCTCCATTACAGTGACTTTACTTGTACTGTAGCGTATAATATCTACATCGGTGCCAGAGTCAGAGGCTTTTACAGATTATAGCAATTTGCTCATTGCAGCTATTTTTTTTGTCAAAACATTGCCTCTTATGTCTACACTAACTATTTTGCTGTCAACAATTCCACTGTCCCACCTTTCTTTTTTTCTTGGGAAGATTTTAAAGCTATGGATTACTGTAAGTCATTTGTCTTTGGCATAGCCTAGCTTAGCGTTGCATGTCGTGATATCACTGTTTCTGCAAGAGTCCCTCCAGACCTTCACTGCCATTAGTAAAAAACTATTATTTGAAAACGTTTAATGATATTAGCAATTAGCATGCGTCATCTCAATTCAATCATTCGACTCGTTTTACGGAAAGAGTGGCAAATGAGACCCAAAAGTAACATTTCACGAAACCCTGTGTTGACGTCAATGCTACAGAGTACAGACGTTTATGGTACCGGTAAGTCGTTAAAACATCTCGTTTTTTTGCCACAGAAAAGAAAAAGAAAGAATCTGGATGTTAGCCTGTAAGCCCCAACTGGGCTTTTTTAGAGGTATATAACTGTCCACAGAGGTACCGGTATGCAGGGGAAATAAAAATCATCACTGTCGGGCAGAAACCTTGTATCTCCAAGTTTCATTTTTTTACGTTTCTTCGTAAAGTAAAGCCTTGCTTCATCATACAAGACTGTCGCACAGGACTAGTGAAAATAGCCCGCGAGGCGTTGTGTGCTTGAAGACCAGCTATTTTCACTATTTTAAAAATGATAAATACAAAACGAACAAAACCTCCCTTCTGGATGGTTGCTGTGGCCTTGGGTAACCACCTGGAGCCACTATATTCCATTTCAGGCAACATTGAAGGACAAAATACCTCTCAAGGCTTTGGCTTTGATGGAAAGCTCTTGATTGATTTGCATCCAACCAGGCTGTGTTGAACTATCCAGTGGAGCCTTGTGGGGTGGCATGCAGGTAAATACATTTTTATTTAAGGTAGATAAAGCAGGGACCCCCACTACATATTGTATAAAATTGTGTTGCAGATTTTCATCGACTTGTTTGACCGCACTGTCATCAGTCTATGTTGGATTCATGTTAATGTGTATTTTCAGACATTTAACCCGTCGATGCAAAATTTTACCTTTCACTCTGTACTTGGTCTGATCTTCTTTTTTTTTAACCTCTACACCAAACCTATTTGCCAAAAAATAGCCGATATACAAGCTCTCAACGCCTCAACTGTGCGAGGTGTTGAGATCTTCTAGATCTGCTATTTTTTGGCTAAAGTCCTCCTCAGAATAGTGATGCGAGGGTTCAAGTTGTTCATTTACTGTAAAAGAATTATCCTATCACAGAAATATTTGGCGCCCCCCTAGTAACTCTGAGGACACCCAATAGTGGTCCTGGACCCCCTGTTGAAGACACCCGTGACTCTATGGTCACGTAGAGTCGACTACTACTAATCGTTGTGCCTCGACTACCTTGCAGGCTTATGCAAAGGCTAAAATGTAATTTAGATATATGTAGACTGATGCCAGGTCATTGTTTACCTGGCATCCTATATTGTGTATAGTTTCAATATACATATTATTGATTTGTGGGTTATTGTAGACTGGTGGTATACCTTTCAGCCTAGATTACTATTTATTTGACCTGTGTGGGTCCCGACCCACAGGTTGACACAGAGGCATGCAGCATAAAGAGAGTGATACTGTAGTGTGTGTCTGTGAGCGAGCAAGAGAGAGAGAGAAAGGGAGGGAGATTGAGAGGGACAAGGAACAGAAGAGAGAGGCGAGCCGGGCTGTTTTCATCATAGTCAGAAAGTCACTAAGGCACACAAGGGCCTCTCTGCTCTTACAATCATCCTTTACTCTGCGATTATTACTATGTCCATAGGGACATTGGCATGACATAGACATACTGTTGCTCATGCCTGTTCAAAAGCTTCACACACAAACATCCACACACATGCACATGCACACGCGCGCGCGCGCACACACACACACACACACACACACACACACACACACACACACACACACACACACACACACACACACACACACACACACACACACACACAACTTCAACCTACAGCAGGCCTACAGTATGTACAGTATAGAGTCAGCGTGTGTACACACAGATGCTCCAGGCAGACAGCGGTCACGGCGAGCAGTTAGTCACTCATTGTCTCCGAGGGAAAAACAGATCGGTCAGGGCCTGTTGTGATGTGAGCCATCATCAGTGTTGACAGATGGGAAATGTTGAATTATCGCACCGAGGCTCAGAACTATCGTATTTGAAAGAAAATTATCGTACACAGCCAAAAAGAGAAATCACACATTTTTTGTAATTATTAAGGAATTAAGCAATTATCACCAGCTAAAAGTCTCCATAGAAGCGTGGGGCATTTAAATACAACTGCCCCAGTGTTACATGTTATATTAAAGCATACTCTACCATGCAGACTGGACAAAACAACATTTTATTCACTAAAACCGTTACATAGGTCGGCGTTAAGACAAGCACGAATAACTACCTCGTCAAAATACAGACATGCATCTTCATGACCCTTAAATATACCTGATAAATAAATATACCTTAAATATACACAATACTCATGTATCAATGTTGTTCTTAAACCATGGCCTGCTCTAATCTATCTTGTCTTTCCACCCCTTTGTAATACATCACTTCAGGGTCTTTCTGGTAGCGCTAGTAGTAAGCAACATCAGCAGCTCTTGGCTGACCCACCCGACACCCACACACAATAATATTACAGCCTCAGCTTGTGGCCCACTCATCGTTGCTATTTTAAGGCTTTTCTCTCAGCCTCTGCTTTAAGACACTGACAGATCCTTTCATCAGCTGACATCAGATATCCCGCATACGACGCAAGGCCAAAGTTAACACTAGCTGCCTTTAGCCGAAAATAGCGTGCAAAACCTGCACAGTTCCAATTAGTCCACCGTTGCCCCCCTTAGAACAACCGTGTCAGAGAGAGAGAAAATTAACTTTCATGCTAACTTGGGACCACTGGCGGATGATGTGCTAATGGAAAATCACGTGGAATAAAAAAAAAAAGGTCATTTAAAATTGACTGCTTGTGTCAAGGGGAATAAAACGTGTTCCAGGCACTTGACTTTTCAAGCCCAGCTCGCCTTAACGACGCAGAGTGAAACTGGTTCCTTTTCACAACAGAGTGGCTCGGAACACAATGGCTGTTTTGGGGGCCACATTTTATTTTATTTTTTATTTTTTGCTGACGACGTGTGCTTGATGGCAAATTAAATGCGAATGCATAATTGAGAACGCTGTTAGAGTTCAGAACATCATCGGGGAAATGACCATATGACAGCAGATTTAAAGAGGTACGTGGTGCCATAGTTTTGTAAATGTTCTGGTGTGTATGTCTATGGAGTTAACGTTACTCTAATAGACCCCCAGGTGTGGTTATTTATGCAAATATGTCTTCCCTGTGTAGTTTTGGTTTCTTCCTGAAAGCTGAAAACCTCTGAGTCAAAAGGGCCAATTGAAATACACCGTTTTAATGACATCATAAAATAATCCCCTCCGCTTTTTACCGTACAGCAACACTGTGGGTGTGGCTAACTTTAGCTGGGTCACCACCATAGACTGTAGAAAAATATGGACGATGCGAAGCCATTGGTTTCTATGCAGCGCAAATGGCCCTTTCTACCCCTTGGAATGGGTGTCGCCATCATAGAATTGTAAAGGCATCAGAGATGCTATTGGCTGCCAACGGTCACGTGCAACCGCAGGGATACATGGGAGAATGTGGTCGGAGCCTCCCGAAATACAGCACACGAAGAAGAACACAGCCGGCTGGTATCAGTTTAGTTGGCCACGCCCCCCCCGCAACTTTATCATTTATTTTAAAATAAATTGGACCACATTTCGACAAAACGAATATGATGGTGATTGAAAGGCAATTTTTAACTAGCGATAGGAACCATACAGTATTCATGAAAATGTTAATTAAGGTTAGAAAACGAAAGGGGAAAATGAATGGGATCCAATGGAGCACAATTCTTTTTGCGATCGGCCGGGGGGGAAAACAGCGCAACTAGCGGCCAATCATAGGAAGTTTTACTTCCGTATTGGAGTCGTTTTAAATCGGCAGAACTATGCCCCTGGTCACCACCCACCTGACAACCAGGTATACTTATTGAACAGGTGGGTGTGGCCACATAAAAAACATAATGTACAACACTTTCTGTACACTTAAAAAAAAAGAAAAAAAAATCATCAGTGTATGATACCCGACATACCCGATGGTTATGTTGTATGGGGGAAAATCACGGCAACACGTCTTTAAAGAATTCAATCCAAAAACTGTAGCTTTGAGGTGAAAGCAGTGGTCTGAGACTTTGGGACTACCCCCCACCCACAAATGATGCCTGTAAACACGCACAACACACATAATACTACTATCCATCTATGCTATCCTCCTCCTCCTCATCTAACTAATGTGAATGTCTCTACTTCCATGAAATATAGTGAATTTTAATTGCCAAAACCTCTTACCGGTGACATGACGACTTCTAAAAACATTTAACGACTAAACTGCAGGTTGTTACGGTTCAGCATCAAGTCAACATTATGTCTGTGTGCGTGTGCGTGTGTGCCTGTGCGTGCGCGCGTGTCAGCGTGTGTGTGTACTGTAAGTATGTACTGTTCAGTGAATGACAATTAACTCCATTTAAGAAAACAGTGCCACTGGTTACAGTTTATTTTTAAACGTATACATTTTAATTATCCTCGATAATTATCCATAATGGTTCCATTTTCTTCCAATTACCACTCCAGTCAACTCTATTTTTTCTGCTACTGCAGAAAACAATAGCCCAAAAAGCCTGTTCAAAGCATGCCTCACTGTCGGGCAGAAACCTTGTATCCCAAGTTTCAAATTTGTACGTTTTTTTCATAAAGCAAAGCCCTGCTTCATCATACAAGACTGTTGCACAAAACTGCAAATAGTAGATCTACAAGCACACAATGCCTCGCACCACAAGGCGTTGTGTGCTTGTAGATCTACCTTTTTCACTAGTTTAAGTAATTTTTAAAATGATAAATTAAAAACTAACAGTTTTTGGACATACAAGGTTTCCACCCGACAAACGACGATGTTCAAAGCTCCTTCTGACTGGAACAACTTACCTGCAAATATTCCATCCATTATCATCCGTTTAAAAAAGATATATTATGTAATTAGGCCCTTTAAATATTTACACATTTTTAATTGATAATTATTACACCGTTATATATAATTAATAACTATATTATTATAATTTACCTCAATTTATTTACAATAACTAGCCTACTCTAAATGTACTGTTTACTATCACCAACATTTATGATTTGTATGACAGTTTGTTTGTTTCTCTTGTTTGGTTGATGTGGTTGTTGTAGCTTTGTTTTTTGTTTTTGTTAAAGGTTTTGTTCATATGAGTATTCATTGCATCATTGTCTACACTCTACTGTCTATACAGGATCCCTCGAAAAGGATATGCCACATCCGATGGGGTTATTATTAAAGAATTTGAGTGAGGGTGTGAGTGAGTGAATGGGGGAGGGAGTAAGGGAGGGAGGTAGGGTTTACTAAGCCAGAGAGATATCCCCAAAGAAACATGTCCTGTACCTCAGTGGCTTAATGGGAGGCATGGATCTGCTTCACAGTTGCACAGAAGTGATTGATTCTGAAGAGAGGACAGAAACAGACAAACAAACAAACAAAATGAACCAACCTTAAGGTGTGCATGGTATAGCTTACTTGCTCTTAAAACTCATATGCTGCCATTTAACAATACCTTCGTACTCTTTAACTGCCATTCGTCTCCATAGACTTCCATGTAATTCATAGTGCACGGATCATGCACACCCATGCCTAGATAATGCACCACGTGTGTCCACATTGCTCACAGCTTTCAAACAAAAAAATCCGAATGGAAATCCGTTCAGGCATTCATGAGATAGCAGCCATTATGTTTTACACTGTTGTGAGCTTGGAGGTCTGCTACCTGAGTTGTATGGGGGTTGTATGGGGGTTAAACAAGCAATTTCGCGATCGCTATCATGCCTACTAACGTTTTTGGGGTCCAAAAAAAATTTAAAAAAAAAAAAAAAAAAAAAAAAAAAAACTTTTTTTTTTTTTTTTTTTTTTTATTCACGGGATTCACGGGCGTGGCAGGGTGGGACAACGGGATTTTTAAGGGATTCACGTTTTTGGCAGTTAATGAGTTACAAGTCTACATTCTTCTCTTGCTGAAAGCCATGGTGTGACAATGTATTATACGGTGGGTCCAAACAGCTGACGAGACCACTTGGGCCATCACTGATGTTGCACCGTTACCATACATGTACACGTGCCACAGCACTGTGTGTGCAAGCAGAGGATGACACAATGTAAATTCATAGTGACCGTCTCTCTGTTGTAATGCATATTATTCTATGTGCATACAGTATGACCAACTGCAGTGGATTCATCAGCAGTGTGAAAAACGGGCTCTCCCAAAACTGGGAAAGCCACAACATTGTTGAAGAGTGGAAGACTAGAATGTGATGATGATTTGCCACTGCTGCTTCTCCCAGCATCACCATACACATTTGCTTGAGGCCAGGCAGTAGTAATCCTTTTTTTTCTGCCTTAATTGCAATGCACAACACGACTCAGTGCTTTATTTGTTGCCTTCACGTTCACTTTGCTGAACTCCTCAACAACTCTCTGCTCTCCTTGAAATGCACCCTCCTTTTGAAACGAATCTTGGGGTTTGGCTGATACTGTGCTTTCTAAGTTGCGTGGACTTATGAAGGTCAAATGCTATCATTGGTATTCTCTCCCTGCCTAATGTTACAGTTTCAGACTAAATAGAAAGCTAACATTGTACAATAAAAGACGTGAAGCATGGCTGGTTTTCACCATTTACTGCTTTTAATACCACTGAACATACTATAAAACTTAAACCGGTCAACACAAAATTGCTAGCACTTCTTTACAAATGACTCATAGAGGCAAACCAGACTGCATGTCTCCAATGTTTTGGTGTAACACCTTCTGGCTGCAATGCTCCTGGCCTAAGAGAAATCTCCAACAGATTCTATCAATTGGAGAAATCTCTATCTGCATATAGATTATTGATAGAATATTTTATTCTCTCTCTCTCTCTCTCTCTCTCTCTCTCTCTGTCTGTCTGTCTGTCTCTCTCTCTCTCTCTCTCTCTCTCTCTCTCTCTCTCAACATCAACATCAACATCAACATTCTCCTTGGCCTACAAACTAAGTACTTCACTAAACTGACAAAACAAATACTGCATCTACATATTGGCACTGCTGCTCTTCGTGTAACACTGCTGCTCTTTGTGTAACACAGCCTAGGTTCTCAAGAGGATCAAGAGATTGTTTTACTTGATACATGTTAATTTTAGAACGGATGCATGGATATCAGATCAGCTGATTGAAATGGCCTACCAGCTGGCATATATAAGCTTACTGGTTATAATTACACCTTGTATGTGCTGTGTTTCCCCATTCATAAATGTCAAAATATTGTATGTCGCTGCTCTGATATAATTATGTCCTCTCATTCTGACAGTTACAAGACAACCACAACCTCAGAGTTAGACCCCACCCACTCAAAGGTAACTTCAGCCCAGCAGCGCAGATCAAGTCTGCTGGAGAAATTATTCATTGTCATCAATTTGATCTTTCCACCTGCCTGCCACAACCTTGTGACCCAGATATGTAGTTTCATCATGATGTAGACTTTGAGGGGTTTAGTGCAAATTGTGAACCCAGGTATTGTGTCTGTTTTAAAGTGGTACCAGCGATTTCCCCCCACTCTGCCTTTCATATTTAGATTACAGTAAAAAAAAGAAATCACCTGTAATCCTGACCACTCCAAAAAGGAGTTGGTTTTGTAGAGCATGTTGTTTATTACAGTCCCGTGATAAGAGGCAACCTGAACATCATCTGCATGCCCCTGGGAAATGGAAAGGGGAGGGAGGGGGGCACACAACTACAGAGCCACTATAACCACTGATTTAGTGCTAACACACACACACACACACACACACACACACACACACACACACACACACACACACACACACACACACACACACACACACAGAAACACACGTCATGCATGCAAACATTTACATCCACAGCAAGTGTGTCATCATCTCATACTTCATGTTATTAAAAACGGCAAGACGGTAAACACATCTGACATGTTCTGATCCTACTTTAGCCCACTTAAAGTCTAAACATCCTTTGCCACACCAGAGCCCTCGGGGCTATTTGTAACAAGCGGTCGCACAGTGGGCTCTCATAGGTCGACAGTTTCTGCTTGCGTGATATACACGTATGAATATATGATACATATACAAAATGTAAATGCCAAAGACGTAACAAATAAAACAGCCCAAACAGATAAAAAAATCTACTATAGTAAAGTACTGTACTTACGTACAATTTTGAGGTATTTATACTTTAATTGAATATAATTTCCAATACTTTCACCAAACATACATTAACCACTCTCTGCCATCTGAAAATAGCAGATATATTTCATACATTCAAAAACATTTTTGATGACAATATTTTTGTACTTTTACTCAAGTACATTTTGAATTCCGGACTTTACTTGTAACCAGGGCATGAATTTCATGGAGGCCATGAAGGCCATGGCCGCCGTTGCCCCTCAGTTTGGCCTTGTGCCCCTCAATCCAATGGCATGACCTGAGGCCACAGTGGCCTTAATGCCCCTCAAACCAATGGCATGACCTGAGGCCACAGTGGCCTTAATGCCCCTCAAACCAATGGCATGACCTGAGGCCACAGTGGCCTTAATGCCCCTCAAACCAATGGTATGACCTGAGGCCACAGTGGCCATAATGCCCCTCAAACCAATGGCATGACCTGAGGCCACAGTGGCCTTAATGCCCCTCAAACCAATGGCATGACCTGAGGCCACAGTGGCCTTAATGCCCCTCAAACCAATGGCATGACCTGAGGCCACAGTGGCCTTAATGCCCCTCAAACCAATGGCATGACCTGAGGCCACAGTGGCCTTAATGCACCTCAAACCAATGGTATGACCTGAGGCCACAGTGGCCTTAATGCCCCAGCTGACTGTACCACTTTCTCCTCTGTCTCTTTCTTGTCAATATGTAGATAGTAGACACCGGTGTCTCTTTCTTGTCATGTAGACCAGTGTCTTTTTGTTGAGATTCAGAAATATTAACTCCCGGAGTCCCCATCTTTAAATCAATCCAGTGACTATGATTGGTGCAGGGCTGAGCATGGATCACATTTTAAATACCATCATTTATCTATTTGGACTAAAATATTTTTTATTTGATGGCCTTCCTGCCCTGGCATTTGGCCTTTGTGCCCTCAAAAAATGGACAACTCCAAAGGCCAAGTGGCCTTACCCCTAAAATGACAAAATTCCAGGCCTGCTTGTAACAGAGTATTTCCACATTGCAGTAGCTTAAAGATACTTTTGCTTAAGTAAAATAATTGAGTACTTTCTCCACCACTGATCATAGCATGGTATGTTAACTATCCCCCTCCCACCACCCACCACACACCTACCAGTGTGCAGAACCACTCAGGTCAGCAAATGGCTTCTGGCTGTACACTCCCTGAATAAAATTAGTTGTGATAGTGTTTTCTGCTGATCATAATGAGGACAAATTGAACCATAAGTGTGTTGGCTGACTACAGAAGGGCTGAGTGGCCAGCGTTTGGCCCTCTGGGATCGATAAACGGCCTTGCCGAGACACACCGCCACACTGGACACACATAATTAACGCAGTGTTACATGCTGCGACCATTTAAAAATAACCCACATGTATGCAGGCTACAGTGATTACCACTGGGCACAGACATGCCATCAAACAGACCCCAGAGCACGGACTGCAGCAGAAATCCACTCAATCACTCACACACACTGGCATGTGCACACATAGATACAAAATGGGGCTTGAGCCTTTTATCCGTCTGTAAAAAAGTGCCCTCTCCAGACCATAAATGCAGTTTTTACTATGGTGAGAAAAATGTAACTGTCCTCTTTCCATACCTGAAGGCGGCATTCAAGAGAATTGCCTTGTCCAAACTCTCCTGAACTTGAACGCAGCATTTTATGTTGAAAGAATTGCCCTCTCTGTGTGTAGAAATCCATGCCGTTACGTATATTCAGTATTCACTTGATTATGCTTAGTTTAGTGTGGTATCAAGTATCGAAAATAGCCGACCTCCAAGCTCACACTTGCAAATGAATTCTGTCTTACCATTTGATTTTTCCCCATTCAAGTCAATAGGGAAAATTAATTCACTAATAAATGAATGGCCATATGTGGAGATCTCTGTGTCAGTCCTTGTCCCTTTTATGCCCATATGGAGATCCGTGATGTCATCAATATTAAGCTCATATCTTGTCCTCATGCGCCGGTGGTCTATCTACCTGTTGCCGTCTCTTCCATATCTTGGCCATGGCCAGCAGTTTAAGGTTGGGCCGGTCAGCTGCGTCCTCTGGGAAGATGTAGTCGTAATACTCCTCCCAGCCGGCGTCCGACCCGTCCTCTGCCGTGAGCTTTCTCCTCTTCTTGACTGTCTTGGGCAGCAGCTCCCTGACTCTGTCCACGGTGCCGTCTGAGCCGAACGCCCTCTCAAAGTCCCTCCAGGACTCCAGCAGCATGAGGCGCTCCTCCTTCTCCCCGCAGTTCCTCAGGCTCCTGCTGGCCTCCTCGTAGATCTGTCTGCTCCGCTGCTGTCTGCCAGCACTCTCTATGGACAGCTCAAACTTGGCATAGCTGATCCATACCTTAAAATGCTGGGTGCGCTGCAGGAGCCTTTTATAAAGCTCTCTGGTGTTCTCATGCTCTCCTTGTTCAATCTCAAAGTCAATGTATGACTTCCACAGAACCTCTGGCATGTCCAGTCGTGGCTGTCCGATGGCGAGTTCAAAGATGCCGCGGGCTCGGTCCACGTCTCCCAGGATGGTCTCCAGCTCAGCAAACCTGATCCAGGTGGTGCAGTTCTCGGGTCCAAACTCCAGGTATTTCTCATACAGCTTCCTGCAGCGGTCAAACTCTCGTAGCTGCAGCTCCAGCTCAATGTAGCCTTTAAACAGCTTGTCCTTGGGACATTTACTTATGGCTGAGCCCAGGCCTATCCTGGCGAATGGGAGGTTCTTCTGGCGGATTTCAAACAGGGCGTACAACAACCACATCTTGGCAAATGTGAACTTTTTGTGAGGGATGAGGTCCAAGCATGCTTGGTACACCTGCCTTGTTCTGTCCGGATCCTTGACTTCCAGCTCTTCGTACAGTGCATAGTTGATCCACAGGTAAATGTATCTCCGCCAGTGTCTCTTCTCCTGTATGAGGGGTATGTTGGCGATGGCCCTCTCATACACCTCTCTCACCGTGTCCTCGTCGGTATCGCTCTCCACCAGACGCAGATAGTCGAACCAGGCATTGTAATTGTGTGGGCTTGCCTTGACTTCTTCCTCGTACTGAAACCTTCGCTTGCTGATGATTACATTGTCTATGCCCCTCCTGTCTCCAAATGTCTTCTCGAACACAGTGTAGTTCTTGAACAGCTCCTGGGCCTGCTGTTTGGGGATCCTGTCCAGGGCGTACTTGTATATGACGCGCACACGCTCAAACTCTTTCTGTGTCTCTTCAAACCTGGCAAAGGCCACAAATAGGTTCTCATCCACGTGTTCCTCGCCAAAGAACTCCACAGCCCTCTCAAACACCTTCCTGCCACGAGTGATATAGCCATGTTTATCCTCAAAACGAGCATATTTGATCCAGTTCTTCACTTGAGGGTGGACGATCACAAATCTCTCATAAATGGTGCGGGCCTTGTCCACTTCCTTGTATCGGAGCTCAAAGTTAATGTAGGAGTGCCAGGCCTGCTCCTCTGGCTCCCATTCCATCCAGCGCTCAAACACCAGCCTGCAGCCCGCAATGTTCCCCAACATCTCATGTAACTGTACTTGTACCAGAAAGAGTTGACACGAGGCAGGATGGTGACAGCTCTGTCCCAGATGTTGCGGGCGTGGTTGACTTGCCGGTTCTTCATCTCCATCTCGGCGTACTTCAACCACAGTGTGACGTTGCGGTGGCGGTCCACGTCCAGCGCGCGCTCGTAAATAGAGCAAGCTCTCTGGATCTCTTTCAGACTTCCCTCCCATTGCACATACTTGATCCAGTTGCCGATGACGGTACGATTCTTTCTTATGTTGTCCTCAAACGCCTTCCTCTTCTTCAGCTTGTAATCATTCAGCTCTTCCTCATTGGTGATCTTCTGATTCGGTGGAGGAGGCAGACGTTCTAATTCTCTCTCCTTGGCCTCCATGAGCAGCTGCTCAGCCGTGATCTGAACCTCTGCAGGCACCTTGTTCTTCACCTTCGCCACCTTCGGTATCCTCTGCTTCTCCGCCGCCATGGACGCCATTTGATTACTAATTCAGAACAACCTACACAAAGAGTATGAAAGTCACCAGATCCTGTTCGTCACTCAAAATCCCTCATTATTCTTTCACTCAAAATCCCTCATATTTGTTGTCACTCAAAATCCCTCATTAATTTGTCACTCAAAATCCCTTAACTCTTTGAGTGCCAATCCCGAACTAGTTCGGCTTTATTAGCGTATCGTAGAGTGCCGATCCCGAACAAGTTCGGCTTTAAAAAAAAAAAAAAAATCTTTTGAAAAAAAAAATTTTGATTTTTTTTTTTTTTTTTTTTTGGACCCCATCAAATCTGGTGAACATGATTTCAATCGCGATTTTGCATGTTCCACCCCCATACAACCCCATCTAACATACAGGGCAGCCATTTTTGTTTACATTACATGTAAAACATAATGGCGATTATCTCAAGAATGCCTGAACGGATTTCCAATCGGATTTTTTTGTTTGAAAGCTGTGAACAAACTGCACAAATCCACTCCAATGCAATCCAGGATTGCATTGGATTTTTTAGAGCTCATTCTTCTCTGTTTTTTTCCCATGCATGAGGTGTGCAAGGTTTAATCATGGCTAAGTTGACGAAAATAAGGCTTCTAAAATGCTTGGTAGCCAATAGCTAACTTCAAGCTAACTTCATCCTCTTCCTGTACATGCACAAAGGAAAGTGTTCAGGCAAGTCATGGCTCCAGGGCTTGGGCATGCATTACCAGCATATCTCTATTATTCTCTGGTCACTGGGCGCCCTCTAGTGGTGATAGGCTGGCACTCAATTAATAATTAATTTCTCACTCTTCTTTGTCACTCTTCATAAATGTGATTATAGACTATAGGAGTCGTGTCAGGGAGATAGGCTAAGAGTAGAGTACTGCTTGGATCTTTACTCAAGAGGTAATGGCCACCCATTACATAGTGCTTGGCTGTGTCCTCGTGACATCGCACTGATGTCACGATAAGTCAAATATGTCCATATATGGAGTTCTACATTAGACTGATGTCAGCACTAGATGTCTTTGCTGGCTCCATCTATGGAGCTAATGATCGTCCTGGTCCAGATATGGAGTTTATGAGGTCAGACCGATAGGTTAGTAGGATGTGTCTGTCAGGTAGCTCCATATATGGACTACAGGAGTACCGATATTCAGTAGGTAACTACTGAACATGACGTGAAGGTGAGTGAGGGCCTTCATTACAAAATTAC
Organism: Nannobrachium achirus; assembly: GCF_963921795.1. Classification (NCBI taxonomy): domain Eukaryota; kingdom Metazoa; phylum Chordata; class Actinopteri; order Myctophiformes; family Myctophidae; genus Nannobrachium; species Nannobrachium achirus. The sequence goes on from NC_137816.1 coordinate 54,583,923, forward strand.
ATTTTGTCCTCATCCCTTTTATGCCCATAAATGGAGATCCCTGATGTCATCAATATTAAGCCCATATCTGGGAATGCCCATATATGGACATATTGTGTATCTCATGTGGTCTATGACATCAAACATCTATGTCAGACATCAGTCATCTCCATATGTGGGGAAATATTACCACATTTTGGCCACATTTTGTCCAACTTAAACAACCAACCAGGTCTGTGTATTTCTTTGGTCAAAGTTGATCCCATGCCATCTTACTGTTATGAATTAAACTATGTAGGCCTATAACATATCTCTTAGCAAAATGCACCCCTACTTTTCCCGATGAAGCCGGTCGATTTGACAAATGGCCCAAGTGCGTTCCACCAAAACTGTGGGAGGAGTAGCGCTGCAAAAAAAAAAAGTTTATCTGGAAAGATGGATGGATGGATGGATGGAAGGAATAAAGTCAGACAAGTACTATAGTCTGACAAGTACTATAGTCTGTGCAGCCTGCCTGCTAGTTTAGCTGTGGCTGTGCTACACAGAACAAATGATACAAATAAATATAGTAATACATTTATAAGTAGCACTCATTCTCATGCAGATTATGATGAAAAGAGTGACATAAAAACCCACAGGAGGAGGAAGTGATATTTCGGTATGGGCGCCCACAACAATTAGCATGTTGTGTGGTTTCAGCTGAAACAAAGGAAATAAGATGAGGACGGGGAGCTGGGGGGCGAGAGAGAGAAAGAGAGAGACAGAGAGAGAGAGAGAAAGAGAGAGACAGAGAGAGAGAGAGAAAGAGAGAGAGAGAGAGACAGAGAGAAAGAGAGAGAAAGCGATAATTCACCCAAAAAAAATGTTTTTGTTTCTATCGAATACACACCCCATGGAGACTTTACTTTCCTTTCCTTTCCTTTCCTTTCCTTTCCTTTCCTTTCCTTTCGTAAGGCAGCAAATAATTTGATGACCAGCACTGGTTCCCTATGGAGACACAAAGAGTCTCCTCTAATTATTGGCCACAAGGAATGCGACAAAAACAAGAAAATAGCCATGAAATAGCCATGTCTTGATGGGGTTAGGGGTTAGGACTAATCAATAGAAATAAAGTCATTATGGGGGTGAACTATGCCTTTAATGAATGTGCTAAAGAGGATAGACTAGATAGCATGGCCGGGGATGACACTGGGGAGGGCAGCAATTTTTTTATTCAAAAGCACAACTACAACACAGCAAATTTGTGGAGTGAATTTATGTGTGGACCCGTACCCCCCACTAAGCTGTCATCCATATTCTGATACTGGCACTCCATGCTATCTTCAAGAATGACAAGAATATTGTCTGAGCATTAAAGCTGTGACCCTGAAACCTCTTACTGCTTATAAAATTGCATTAGCACCTGAGACTCATTTTTATGCGGTTTAAGCTATTGTGAATAAGAGTATAAAATAAAATGCAAGGTAAATATCTAAGGGCATGGGGAGACAGGTACTGTATGCACAGCCACAGATAAGGCAGGCAGGACACTTTGTAAAGCTCTGGGGGTATTATTAAAATGCTCATGCAGTATTTTCAGGTGACAGTACATGACAAAGAGCCACTTCAGCATCAATCTGGAAACGTAATCGTGCCAATTTGTTAACTAAATTGCTCGATGTCCCTTGGAATTCCCAAGGGATGTGTTAGCTTCACACCAGTAGAGGAGGCGAATGATTAGTCATGCTGACAGAAGCAAAAACAGTGTGGGTCGCTCTCCACACTGGGAGTAGCTATGATTTGGAGTGACTGCAACGATTGACAATACTCCCACAACACATTATAAATGGTAAATGGTGCATTTAGGGCTTTTTATCCAAAGCGCTTTACATAGGTGTGTTACGTTCACCCATTCACACACAGCAGGAGGAAACCATGCAAGGCACCAACCTGCACATGGGGAGCAATTAGGTGGTCTTGCTCAAGGACACTTTGACGAAAAGGTGTATTTCCGAAGAGCACATGATTGATCAACATTTGTCCTTTGTAATGGTCAAAATAGTTTCATGTGTTTAGAAAAAGCTAGCCAGCCCATCATTTCCACTGAAATGCTCTAGCAGATGATTTACTTTCGCTGGTCCTGTAATTGATTGATTGATTGACTGACTGAATGATTGATTGATTGATTGATTGATTGATTCATTGATTCATTGATTGATTGATTCATTGATTGATTCATTGATTCATTCATTCATTGATTCATTCATTGATTCATTCACTGAAAACGTTTTAATATTTTTTGTGGTGACAGAGTTTATGGTACATGCAGGTCCAATTATTTTGATGATATTTTACAGTAGAGAAAATACAAAATACATTCTTAGTTCTCCAAATAGTTTATAGTTTTTATCTAAAATGTCTTACCCCAATTAGAGAGACAAGTGTTTGTGAAATCTGCGGGAGCCTTGATCTGAGCCATGAGATGCAATAGTACTGCTTCTTATTCAACATTAGAAGAAAACACACCTGTCATCAGTGAAAAGACAATTGTTATTTATTATCTAAAAGTTGCAATCCGCAGCCAAACATTGTCACCAAGTGCACAATTGTTGTGATTTCTTTACATCTTAATGAAGCAAAATAAGGATGTATGGTTGAAAGTGGTTAAGAGTGTCTGTGTGTTTCATAAATGTTTAAATATAAACTGTATATGACATCAAATGAACCATTTTAATAAGTAATGGTAATTATCAAAGCACAAATGTACAGATACGTTTCCACGCAACATATGCTCCAGTTCTGAAACGCGGGGGACGGGGTTGAAGTCGCGCACATGACGTGACGTTTCCAAAATCATGTCACTTATCTTCACTGTCAGGCAGGAATCTCCTTGTATCTCCAAGTTTCAAATGTGTATGTTTTAGTTTTTGGAGCGGTGAAAGCGCTCCCAATAGACAGGTATGTCTGTGGGTGGGTGGGTGGGTGGCTGGCTATGTCTGTAGCCTGGCAATACCTTGAGTGGCCACACACAACACACAAGTTAAAGGAGGGGCGCTGTTGTGCAGGCACACACACACAGCTTCTATGGCACTATTGTGCAGACTAGACACACACACACACACACACACACACACACACACACACACACACACACACACACACACACACACACACACACACACACACACACACACACGGTATAGCTGCTCAGATTCACCGCTCCACTTCGAACCGAGGTTTGATTTTTTTTTTATTAACGACCTACTTCATCAAGAGTGTTGCCCAAAAGTAGTGAAAATAGTGGATCTATAAGCACACAACGCCTCGCGATGCAAGGCGTTCTTTTTTCTTTTTTAATAATAATAAAAAAGGAATGGTTTTAGACATAAAAGGTTTTCACCCAACAATGACATTATGCAACATGCTTGTGTGGTCACACACACACTCATCTGAAGGGAAGTAGCCGACGCATGCCAAGGCATCAAATGCATTAATTACAGTACACATGTTCTCTTGTGTATTGTGGGTGGCGCTGGTTTACCATAACAAAAAGATTGCCACTGCCTGGCATACTGTATGTAATCAGTTATTTAAATGACTTTAAATGATGACAAACAGCTTGGGGCTTAATGTAGCCTATTTGCTATAGGTCTTTCTATTTACAGAAGCAAACCCACCCCTAAACTGGTACAAATGATCTGGTCAACATGTTCACATATCTCTGCTGTCGGCCTGAAACCTCCTAACTTCAAAATGTTCATTTTCGGGAAAATTAGCTCATGTGTAGTTAGGAGGTTTTTACTACTTTTCATTGGTTCAATATTTTTTCATCCAGCACACAGACGTAAAGGGTGTTCAATAGCACATATGAAAAAAAGAGAGGGCCAATCGGGTGGAGTTAGCTGGTTTGGCAGAAAGTGTCCCAAGCACTTTTTACTACTTTCCATTGGTTCAATATTATTTTAACCAACACTCAGATGTAAAGGGTGTTCAATAGCCCTGATTTATGCCAAATAATCTAAAACCTCAATTATAATATACTTACTTGATTCTTTTTTTCTCTCTATCAAATGTCTTTGCCAAAAAATAGCCGATCTACAAGCTCACGACGCTTTGTAGATCGGCAATTTTTTGGCAAATGTTCCGCCCCAGGATAATGGATGTTGATTATCGCGATGATATTGTAAATCGCGATTTCTTTTGTCACAATAATCGTGATATTACATTTTCATATCGTCCAATCCCTATTGTCAGTAGATTTATCTATATATACTGTAGGTCTAACAACAATCTAACTATTCATTTACCGAATATCTGTCTGTCTGTCTGTCTGTCTGTCTGTCTGTCTGTCTGTCTGTCTGTCTGTCTGCAATCCATCATAGTAGTACTTTAAGTATTACTATTTGTGTTATGTTGTGAGTTTTCTGTAGCTTTGATTGTTCTTGCTGAAACAATGCCCACATTTGGAGATAATTGACATCACTGATACCACCGCCATGGTAACAGCCACATTACTTCTGAGACTCCTACTTGTTATAGTTAAGACTAGTAAGTAAAGGTAACATTTAGGCATTTCTATAAACCTTTTGTATTATTCCAAAAAAAAAGAAACAATCGTAAAACACAATGCATGATAAATGGTATTTACAATAAGGTCATGGGGTCCCCTTTGGTTACATTCGTACCTCTCTCAGTTTTCACATTCCAGGTTTTACAGTGTGTAAAACCTGGAATGGGTGGGGTGAGTGAGTTAATGCAGGACGGAAAAAAGAGGAGTTAAACCAATTTCCCCGCGGTCTTGTAGCAGGCGAACGCACCTCGCTGTCTTCCCGGAGTCGGCAGTGATGGACGAGTGCGCCGAGAGAACGGAGGAGAGGTCCAGAGGAGAGGAACACCTCAGGGCTAATTCACAGAGACAGACTCACATACAGGGCAAAACAACTTTCAAAGTTCACCTGCCCTCCCTCCGCAAACTACATTTTGCCTCCGTTGCCAAGCAGCGCAGAGTGTTCGGGGTGTACGCTAGCACAGGTAAGTGCGTGCGTGTGTGCGTGCGTGCGTGCGTGCGTGCGTGCGTGCAAGGCAATTCCTTCTCTAGAGCACACAGATATAATCGTCGTTGTAGGGTGGAAACCTTGTATGTCCAAAACCGTTCATTGTATGTCCAAAACCGTTCACAACGCCTTGCGGGTGCGAGGCGTTGTGTGCTTGTAGATCTGCTGTTTTCACTTTTGTGTGACAGCTTTGTATGATGAAGCAGGGCTTTACTTTACGAAAAAACATACACATTTGAAACTTGGAGATACAAGGTTTCTGCCCGACAGTGACGATACACTCATGTTCCACACAAACATCAAACCCCATGTGTGATAATATTATTGCCATCAGCGATGCCATAGGTGAAGCTATTACATCGAGGTTGGCTTTGCTCACCACCAGTGAAGTGTGACTGGGGAATTGTTTGGTCAGTAGAAGGATGCAGGTGGAGGTGGGGATTGGAGGAGGTTTGGAAAGACAGCAAGGGCAGGAGGAGAGATGGAGGGAAGGAGATGGAGAGTGAAGGGGCTGAATCAAGCATGCAAAATGTACTCTGTCATCTTTCTCCACTCTCTGCCTGCGTCTCTGTGTTCCTCCCTCGGTCTTATACCGGAGGAGCTGCTCTGCACTTAGCAGCACTCAAATTCACTCAGGGGGCTGTAGGATAAACTGACATGCACTCATAACCTATATGACTTGTTCACTCATTCAGTGATTAGGGAATTCACAACCTCTCTCATTCCCATCCTCTCTCAAATGCATCTCTCATGACTTCTTAGGCATTAACCCATTCACAGTGGGTGTAACGGCGTTATAACTAACAACGTTACGTAACAGCGTTAGGTTTTGCTGTAACGGAGTAACCTAACAAGTTACTTTTACAATATAGTTACCCAGTTACATTTTCCAAAAATAACGGCGTTATCTTATATATACATTCCTCTAAGAGCCGCATCCCACTTCCAAGCCCATTCACGCCCACTTCACATCCACCTCAACTCATAGCTAGATCAGATGTAGATCAGATGTATGTCGGTAGAACTCACGGAATACCGCCCTAACTCTATCATTGGCCCCCCGTTGCCATGGTGACCGGTGACCGCCGTTCATTGGCTCGTATTCCCAGCTATGGGACCGGCGGATCCAATTTCAACCGAGGGGGGCGTAGCCAGAACACACACACACACACACACACACACACACACACACACACACACAAAAATAGCTAATAGTTAGCTCACACTTTCCACTTTTCTCTTTCACCTCAATCGCAGTAACATCCGTATACACCACGTCATCGCATCACCATTTTTTTTTTCAAAACTTTTTTTTTTCAAATTTTTTTTTTCAAAACATTTTTTTTTTCAAAAAAAAATTTTTTCTCAACATTTTTTTTTTCTCAAAACATTTTTTTTTCTCAAAAAAATGTTTTTCTCAAAAAAAATTTTTTCTCAAAAACTTTTTTTTTCTCTTTTTTTATCTCAAACTTTTTTTCTCAAAAACCTTTTTTTTTCTCAAAAAACTATTTTTTCTCAAAAAACTATTTTTTTCTCAAAAAACTATTTTTTCTCAAAAAACTATTTTTTCTCAAAAAACTATTTTTTCTCAAAAAAAAAAATATTTGGCCATTACACACACCACACTGCCGCAACATGGCGGTGAGGGTCGCGCAGCGGCCTGAACTCTAAACTTCTAGTTTAGTTATTTAAGACCTATATTTCCCTGTCCTTTCTGTGCGCTCCTCATCCTCTCTGTCAAAGGAGAGTAGGAGACATGCACAGGTCCGTCCCACTCGCCACTAGCTGTTAAAAAAGGTGACCGGCGACCAGAAATGTGTTGCAGTCTGTGGTGGTTGCGTAGTCAGTCTACAGTTTTATATAGGTTGCCACTTCTGGTTTAACACCGGGTGGCGAGTGGCAGCTCTGTGAAGTGAGCAGAGCCGTCCTCTATTCCGACCCGTTAGTTTTCTGTGTAAACACCACGGCTTACAGATGGAGAACGGATTGATCAATTTTCAAAATTTAAAAGGATTTGAGAAGCTGATGGAATACGCGAACACACGATGCATAGCAGTGTCCGATCGCGCACGATGGGAACTGGATTAGCGCCCGCGTTAACAGGTAGGAGAAGCCAGAGTGAAAAACATAGAAAAATCTTCGGTTTCCTCGGCTGTACACAACCAATGAGTTAAGAAGGTATATGAACAACATATCATGAATGAGACCATAACATTGTATCTGAGCCAGGGGTGTAGTTGTCCTGATTTAAAATGAAGCAACACGGAACTAAAAGTTACTATGATTGGTCGCTAGTTGCGCTGTTCTGGCACCAGAAGCAACATGTTCTCCATAGGATTCCATTCTATTCCCCCGAACGTTTACATTGGATTTTCTTACCTTAATAAACATTGTCATAAATACTTTATGGTTCCTGTCGCTAGTAGGCCTGGGGCGGTATCGACATTTTGTTACCGCGATTACCGTCTTCCCATTTACCGCCGGTACTGCGGTAATTACCGCACACCCGTATCTATTAATTAAGGTTCGGCGATAAGCCAAAATATTGCAATCATCTTCCCAAAAGTCGCCTCTCCACAGCCTGACTGCCCGAGTTATACTTCTCCGTACAGCACAGCGGGTATGGCTTTGAAAGGAGCAGATCTACAAGCTCACAACACATCGCATCCGCGACGCGTTCTGAGCTTTTAGATCTGTCGGGTTACCATAGTAACGTAGGCTAGCTACTTGGGCTTTGCTTTTCAGACACAAACAGCTGTGTGAACAAACCAGAAGAGGACGGGTAGTCAGATCGTGTACAGTGATTCTGTAAACTCACGTCACGTCTCAACTCTCAAATCGCAGTGATTGAGTGCTGCTGCTATATACAGATTTTAGTTACAAGACTTGACAGAAAAGGTTATAAAATCGCCGACGCGCCGCCGGACGGGGCACAACGTGCGACGCGGTGGAAAAAGTAAAATAGTTTCATTTTCGGTTTTAGTCCACGCGGCCCGCGCTCCGCCAGTAATCCGTATGAATAAAAAAAGATATGCCACAACACAAGGTATGTATTAACATCCTTGTGTCGTGTGGATTACAGAGAAAGTTTACGCTGCTCTGTATTCCTCTACGCAGCTGCTGTGCTGCCCTGTGTAGGTCTGACTGTCTGTGTCTCTGAGAGTGAGAGTGACGTACGGTATGTGGCTTCCAAACATGTGGTACACGTACACGGCCCAGAGCAGAGCGGCATGGAGCGCATGCGGTCCTCGCTTCTCCCCTGTTTTAAAACTCGCTTGTTTTCCAATAAAAAATAGACTTTTTTTTGTCTTTTTTTTACCGTGGTAAGCACACTGACACCACGGTAGACCTCGGTTTACCGCGGTACGGCGGTACGGCGGTTACCGTGTCCAACCCTAGTCGCTAGTTTAAAGCCTCGTTTCAATCACCATGATATACGTTTTGTGAAAATATGGTCCAATTTATGTTATATTTGATGTTATAGCAGGGTATGCTGTAGGACGGGCTTGTGATCATAGGCTTGTGATGATTCTTCTTCATGTGCTTTATTTTCGGCAAGCTCAAGACAATGTCCCATGTATCCCTGCGGTTGCGTGACCATTGGCAGCCAATAGCATTCGAGATGGTATCATTCTACCAATGAACGTTGATTTCTACAATGATGGCGTCACCCATACAACGGCCAAAAAAGCTTCATTTGCGCAGCATAGAAACCAATGGCTTCCCACCATCCATATTATTTTACAGTCTATATAGTCTGTATGCATTGTTAACTTATAGCTACTGGATGTTGCATGAATTTAACCTGCGACCTTCCAGCAGGTGGAGGAATGTGGCAGAGGGCAGGGAAAAGTACGAATATTGTTCCCAAAGAAGTGAAAGAGTTGACGACAGACAGAAGAGCACAGAGGACATTAAAGACACAAGAAAAGTCATTCCTCAGTGATGGGGTATTAATTAACACAAGGACGGAGCCTTCACATCGACAGGACACCGAGGTCCTGACAGGAATGGCATCCGTTTCCCAGCTGGGGCGCTGACCGCAGCGCGACTCCCTGCACTCTCCCCCGTCTCTCTCCTTGCAAAGCCCTGGCTGCAGACCGGAGAAAAGGACCGCTCACACACGCTACAGTAGAAAAATGTATAGGCTAATTGTCAAGAGAGGCGCAGAAGGAAGAAGCCCATTTGAATTAACTCCAATTAGCGTGCGAATTAAGGACAATATCTCACTGCTGTAAAAATCCATTAACCTTTAATCGTGCAGTTCATCGCCCACTTACGGCCTCACGTGCGTGCGTATGGCTGTGTGTGTAAAAGAGAGACAGATGGGGGGGCACGGGAGCAAATGAGTGAGCGAGCGAGGTGGGTGCGAAAGACAGGGGCATATCGTCACTGTCGGGCAGAAACCTCGTATCTCCAAGTTTCAAATGTGTAGACCTACGTTTTGTTGTAAAGTAAAGTCCTGCTTCATCATACAAGACTGTCGCACAAAACTAGTGAAAACAGCAGATCTACAAGCACACAAGGTGCAAGGTGTTGTGTGCTTGTAGATCGGCTACTTTCACTATTTTAAATCATTTTTAAATGGTAAATACAGAACGATCGGTTTTGGACATACAAGATTTCCAACAATAATATGTATTGCAGCAGTAGGATATAAATAGAATTAGCAGGAAGTGTATCCACGCGGCATAGCATAATATTAGTTATGCTTAACCTTCAAGAAGAACAACAACACACCCCAACCATACGATCAGACATCATTAATGGATCTCATTAGGGCTTTTAATTGCCAACCTGTCAGCTGAAACTCAGAGGTAGAGAGCTGTGTTAGGTCGTTGGAGTTATGTGTATTCTGGGGAAAAGAATAGAATAGAGTGTCAAAAAGATGAGAGAGAGAGAGAGAGAGAGAGTGAGAGTGAGAGAGTGTGAGAGAAGAAGAGAGCGATAGAGATGAGTTGGATGAGGATGAAAGAGACCCACTCAAAACCATGAAGTGAAAGTGAATCAAGGCTTGTGTGTGTGTGTGTGTGTGTGTGTGTGTGTGTGTGTGTGTGTGTGTGCGTGCGTGCGTGCGTGCGTGCGTGCGTGCGTGCGTGTGTGCGCACACGTGTGTGTGTGTGTGTGTGTGTGTGTGTGTGTGTGTGTGTGTGTGTGTGTGTGTGTGTGTTTTACCTCACCTGCTCTCTGTTGAGGAGAGTGAACGCCATCTGTTGGTTTGATTGTGGTGGTGCGGTGACTGGCTATTACTGCAAAAATCTCTCACACACACACACACACACACACACACACACACACACACACACACACACACACACACTTTAACAGATTGATATGCACTCCTAAATGGTATGAATGTCCATATGGAATGTAGCATAAATTAAAAATGTTAAGCAAATGATGCACTGTACTGTTCTGGAATGGTATACTGTACAGTGCATTTATAATGTATTACATTTATCACAAATCCCAAATTCTGATGTGTTTAACACTTGAGTAGAACATGACTGCCAGTATGGAACTCCAACCTCCCCGACAAATGCAACAGTAGAGTCTGCTCTCAGTGAATGCTGGACCCTGAAGCGAACTCTGCAGAAGTCTCTGGACGGGTGTTACGTGCTCAACATCAGCAAGAGTGCACATGTTACCAATAAGAATGTGTATGCTGGAATATTAAGGGTGAGCGATAAAAAAGCAGCCAGGAGAATGAGACTTGCAGGACACTGCCAAAGACACCAGGAGCTGCCAGCCAGCAAACTGGTGCTGTGGGAACCAACACATGGGCAGTGGGCACCGGTCACAAGGACACTCCACACTCATGTGGATGTGCTCAAGAAAGACACAGGAGCACATAAGCTGGCCAGATGTATGGAGAACCGTGATGACTGGAAGCGCCGGTGGAGGGTTCGTCTGAGGACGACCTAGAGAGAGAGAGAGAGAGAGAGACAGAATAAAATATTGCAGTGGTGCAGGCTGCCAGCTTTCTTAGAGTTTTTTACAAACCTTTGAAAAATCATAGAATATTATGTGTCAACCCGATCCATCCATCGATGGTCTAAAAAGATGTGCATCGTTGCCACGACATCGGAAAAAAATTGTCCGGTCACTTTAAACCCATGAAAAGTTGAATGAAGGCTGCTCCAAGCACGGGTGTTGTTTCAACTCGTCGCAGACATGGAAAGGTATCGCACTTGGGTCTTATGTGATGCACCATGGACAGGTGCCTCTGCATTGTCGAAGTGTTCCTTTTCGTGCATGTAACAACTTTGCTGCATATATTGCATTTAGCTCTCCCTGTGTCTTTTTAAAAGTGTAACCAAACTTTTGAGCGTTTCAATCGTTCCACCATTGCACGGCACTTGTAAACAACACAACAATGACGCAACCACCCATCTCTGCCTTTTATAGCGGCCCATGACATGACGTCATGACGCTATACCCGAAAACAGGCTCGACCAAAAACAGCCAAAAACGTAATGATACTCGGGTCTCGATAAATTCAGAACCGAGTTTGTAATGGACACGGTTTTCGGGCTCCATCCCTACTGCTAAGATGGCATTTCTGGGAAACACTATTGCATTTAGTGAAGTTATGCAATTGTTAAATTGGCATCCATATATTACTGATGGTTTAAAAAGCATTTAATGGTTTAGGGTAGGGTGACGAGACGTCCCGGTTTGGCCGGGATTGTCCCGGTTTCAGGGGCTGAATATATGGTCACGCTAGTTTAGGGCCAAAATAAATGTCCGATCTTGATCTATATCATGAACCATGAGGAGTTCCTGCATGGGTCCTGGAGAAACTAAGTTTAGTTTTATGCACATCCAGAACAAACTCCCAGATAGCTGCAGGTCTGCTACAACTCTCCCAGCCTTCTACACTGGAATTCTATTGCCAAATGTTTCTGTTTTATCTAACTAGTTTTTTTTATTGTTATCAAATGTCCTACTACTGTATAATGGGTTTCTTTTGCAATGCCTGTGCACTGCCTGTGTCTCAGTGCTTAATGTTTTGTGTAAAGCCCTTTGAATTTAGCCTGGCATTGTTGACTAGTGGCTGTGTCCGAAATGCGGAACTCGTTCCCTACTCCCTAACCCTAAAAGAGGGATCCAGATGTAGTTTACTATTGTAGTGAACTAACTCATCAGCGCATTTCGGACCACAGATATAAAAAGCTACATACCTCCTCCGCCGCTGCAGTTCATTGGCGCGACTGGTCAAACTGGACTGGCGGAAGTGCGTAACTGTGGAACTGCGGAAGGTACTCTGCCCCCTCCAATGGGAAAGAGGGAGTCCCGCCAGTCCTGCATCTGATTGGCCTACCGGCTACCGAGCATCCCATTCTGTAACGCACAAGGAAGCGTCCTTCAGAATTCCCAAGAGCCCCGCCTCAGAATTCCAGAGGCTTGTGTAGAGTTATAGGGAGGCTTGCCAGTCCTCTTTTACCAGCGCCCCACACCGGAGGAGGCGTCTACCTTTATATGTCTATGTTTCGGACACTACTCCGTCGCCATCTGGTTGCGTCATCGCTGTCGCACAGTTAAAACGTTAATAGCACTGGCTTTTTGGAGCAATACACACACACACACACACACACACACACATCCACATCCACATGTGCAATGAGGAAAGGCAAGTTTATTTTTATAGTCCATTTCAAGGCAAGTCAAAGCAGCTACATTCAGTACACTATATTAGGGTACAAAAATGCTCACTATACATTCGGACACTACTTCAAAATGGCGGAGCTCCTTTTTAGTACACTACATTAGGGAATAGGGTGGATTTCGGACGCAGCCACTGTGTGGCGTGGGTGGCAAAATCGCACTCTTTCGAACGACCATCATTTCGACCGGAGGGTTAGCGACTCACTCCACGGAGGTTAGGGTTAGGGTGAGGGTTAGAGTCGGGTGTCGAAAAGATGACATGTAGTAACCGCGACACGCTCCCGTGGTGGGTGTGGATATATAGGGCTAGCACCTAGGCTACTTTGAAAATGGACTATACAAATAAACTTGCCTTTCCTCATTGCACTGTGTGTGTGTGTGTGTGTGTGTGTGTGTGTGTGTGTGTGTGTGTGTGTGTGTGTGTGTGTGTGTGTGTGTGTGTGCGTATGCCTGTGCCTGTGCCTGTGCGTGTGCGTGTGCGTGTGCGTACGTGTGTGCGTGTGTGCGTGTGTGTGTGTGTGTGCGTGTGCGTATGCCTGTGCCTGTGCCTGTGCCTGTGCCTGTGCCTGTGCGTGTGCGTGTGCGTACGTGTGCGTGTGTGTGTGTTTGTTCTTGGGCCATGGGCTATAGGCTTTCAGGCTACCTGGGCATCCATCACTTTAGGGGGGCCTAGCCGAGGCAATCTCCTCCCTGTCTCCTTCCATTCCATCACACACCTCCTCCGTCTGCAACTCCATCAGCTTCTTGGCCTTCATGGAGACCCACAGCACTCTGTCTGCAAGACCATCCTCAGGTATACCTAATAGAGTGGCTGAGTCTTTCAGGCAGTGTTTAGTTGTCCCCACATGGACTGCAATTCTGTTTTAGATACAACTCTCTCACGTCACTCTGGTGGCCTCAAGCAGCTATTGCCCTCCCCACCAGGGACGTGCAGAGAATGTTAGAGAGGCAGGGGCTGAAATTTCGAAAAGGGCCTTTTGGTGAAAATATCGAAAATAGCAGACCTCCAAGCTCACAAGTTGTGAGCTTGGAGGTCGGCTATTTCTGGTGCTTGATACCACACTAAACTAAGCATAATCAAGTCAATACTGGAGATGTGGCGTACAGCATGGATTTCTACACAGAGAGGGCAATTCTTTCAACATAAGATGCTGCATTGAAGTTCAGGAGAGTTTGAACAAGGCAATTCTCTTGAATGCTGCCTTCAGGTATGGCATGGAAAGGGGGGCATTTGCATTTCTTTCACAATAGTAAAAACTGCAAACATGGTCTGGAGAGGGCACTTTTTACAGACGTGTAAAAGTGCAGGGGCTAAAGCCCCCTTTGATGTCTATCTGTGCCTGCTCCCCACATAACAGCAAGAACAAAGTTAGCCCTTCATGCATCCTACAGCAGCTGGGTGTGGGATTAAACATTGACATAGAAAGATTTTAAATGTGTCAGCCTTTAATGCTACATCAAAAGACAGCTATAGGAAACTTTCGGGAAAGCAGAAAATTGCCAATTTTATTTGCTGCCAATTTCAAAGTGTACTGCAGTCACTGGCACTGCAGGCCATCCTGTGGGTCTTGGGAGTGTGTAGGCAACCACATGCCTCCACTGGTGGTGCACATGGAGTTGCCAACCACCCCTAGGACTGGAGAGAAAGAGATGGAATTTGTAGTCAGTGAAAAAAGTCCTGGGAGTTTGGCGGTTAACCGCACTATACTCACTGAACCCCATGCGTCACATAAGAGCGGTATTGGTGTTGCAGTTATTGTCCTAGCCATAGCCACTACTGTACTTCTGTCCTTGACAACAAGATGTTCATCCACTGACCACGCTCAAGTGCGTGACCATGAACGATTATCGTATGTATGCCCTCTGAAAAAACTTAGAACACACACCACTGCCGTGAAGGTATGCTATGCCATGCATTAGGTTGCCTTGTACTTTTACTACAATTATTTGAAAACTTTAGTTACTATAGTTATTTTGCAGATATAAATGATAATATCATAAAACACACATTAACCACTTTGTCTAGGATTTCTGTTGAGAGGCGCTCTTTAACAGCCTTCCTACAGAAGCTGCCGATCCACGGCCAACTATGGGAAACAAAGTTTATTTTATTTCGCCTCCTCTCCGAGTTTATTTCTTTATCGACTTCACAAAAATAGACTCACGTGGCACTGTCTTGCCCTTTAAAAATGCATCAGTCCACTTAGCAAGACGAGCATTCATTATTCAAAAGAAGTGGTCGTAATTAAGGACCCTGTCAGTCAGCAGAGCCTCACGGGACCCGGGCGTCGCCAGTGATCTCACTGTGGAGATGACGAGGGCAATGAGAGGATAAGATCCACTGAGGAAGAACATGTTCACACATATGTTTAGTGCCACAGAGCAGGGATCTGCATTGTTTTTCAGGCCAAGGACCCCTTAACTGAGATGTAGGCCTATGTATTGCATTGAAATAACGTGCTGCATATAGATGTACTGTATCTAAAGCCTATCCTATTCCAGAACTCACAACTGCTTGATCATTCATGGCAACTAGCCTACAGCCCCTTGGTGTGAAGCAGACAGACGCTTGTTGACGCCCATTTGTGATGTAAATCGCATCACAGGACAAAGCCGCCTACAGGCCAAAATTTGGGGAAATATTTTAAACATTTGGGGATTATGAGAAGTAGAGACACATTTGAAGGTGATAAAGTTGATGTTGGGCAAGGTACATGCGTTATTGATTTTTGTATTATGTTTTTTAGACAATTGAACAACTGCTGAACGTGGAGTTACAGATGGAAACACACACAAACACACGGGGCGATTCTAATTAAGGTTGTGGGATGTTGGCTCATAGACAATCTAAGTCTTTATTAAACTTAATTAGATGAATGATGAAGTGTTGGACATCTAATTATAAACAGTGAAGTCTATATTGTGCTCTTTCACTCCCTCCCACAGAGAGAGTTTATTTCATACCATAGGTAGCTTAAAAAGTAGGCTACACAGTGTTAGTGCTTCAAGCTAACTCTGTTGTAGGATTATACTGCTTTCAACCACGAGCCCATGGCTAAAGAATTCAACAGGTCTAAACTTAACTAGTTCCTTGGTATTTGTTGGACTTGGGTATGGGTATTAAAATTATTACAGTAAGTACTGTATCTGACCAATTACAGCACTCTGGATCTCACTAAGCTGGCTGAAAACAAGAGCAAAGCGTGCCAAACAAGATGGCATCAGGACCAGCAGACTTCCTTTTGTTAACCCTCTCAAATACAGCTGTGACACATTGCTTGGGTATCAGGTATTGAAAATAGCCGACCTCCAAGCTCACAACGCGTTGCAGCGAGACACGCCTGCCTGGATGTCCAGAACAGGGCCGGCTGCAGGATGAAATGACTAAGGGGGCTGTTGAAAATTGTGAGGGGGCACATATTTTTTATATAGGCTAGTAATAATGAACATTCTTTTTATTATCTATAATACCTACAACAGATGCCAGTTTTTGGTAGCTGAAATAACAGTCGCTGCTACCACGCTGTGGTTTAGGTGATTTTAAACTGCAGATTAGATGGTTAGTTACGCTGCTGCACCAGCTGCGGATAATAATAATCAGATAATTATTATAGGGGCCACTGTGTTTCAATACTGTTACCCCCCCCCCCCCCCCACACACACACACACACACACACACACACACACACACACACACACACACACACACACACACACACACACACACACACACACACACACACAAAAGACCCAGTGGTGGCATTTTACATTCTGTCTGCTCCATACATCACACAACCTGACACTCTCTGATGGTGACAGCATCACTGAGGGAGGAAGGAGAGACAGAGAGAGAGAGAGAGAGAGAGAGAGAGAGAGAGAGAGAGAGAGAGAGAGAGAGAGAGAGAGAGCATGAAACTAAAGTGGCAAAGGGAAGGGACAATGACACAGACTAGAAAAGGGGACCAGGGGAGAGAAAATGAGAGATGTAGGGATAGAGAGAAGAAAGAGAATGCCAGGGAAAATCTGCCCACACAAACCCACCGGGACCAAAGAGCAAGGCGGGCAAGATGAAAAGATGGTAGAGCCAGCAAAATGGATAGTCACCTGTCTGAGAAGAATGATGAGCCCAGCAAAACTTTTCCACAGATAATAAAAGGCCAGTCAGCGCACCGGCGGCACCACATGAGGAAGTCATCAAATAACAGTGCTTGGACCACAACACACACGCTCATACCACACATGACTAATTGCGACCGTCAGGTCGCATTTACTATCAAAACCTCGACCAGCTGTCTGTCTGTCTGTCTGTCTGTCTGTCTGTCTGTCTGTCTGTCTGTCTGTCTGTCTGTCTGTCTGTCTGCCTGTCTGTCTGTCTGTCTGTCAGTCTGTCTGTCACACGCCACACGTCACACTTTTGCCCTGCTCATATCTCCGCAACCGTTGCCCCAATCCATGCCAGATTTTGCACACACACACTCTTTTGCCTGTCAGTGCCAAACCACAACCTCCATCCATCAATTCACACATGACCCTCTTCTAGCGCCACCATGAGGCTGATTCTTGCAAAACACATTTTTGGGCGCAGCTCCTACAATGTTTGCCCTAAAATCACGCAAATCGGTTCACAGTATGTCTACACTCATGTCATCAATGTGGATCTGTCCCATTTAGCGCCACCTTCAGGACGATTTTTTAAAACACTTTTTTGGACACTGCTCCTACACATTTTGTCCTAAAATCACGCAAACCGGTACACAGTATGTCTACACTCATGTCATCAACGTGGATCTGTCCCATTTAGCGCCACCTTCAGGCCGATTTCTTAAAACACATTTTTGGACACTGCTCCTATAGATTTTGCCCTAAAATCACGCAAATCGGTACACAGTATGTCTACACTCATGTCATCAATATGGATCTGTCCCATATAGCGCCACCATCAGGCCGATTTTTTTAAACACATTTTTGGACACTACTCCTACACATTTTGCCCTAAAATCACGCTGTGACCTTACGGTCGCTTATCTCCCGATTAGGGAGTCTTACTGGTACCTATAGTGTGTGCCAGCGGCTACGTCATTTAATAGTGGCGTTTCCATAAAGCTACTTTTTGCGCATTAACGGCTTAATCGCAAAATCTTTTTATGGAAACACTTCAATTTGCGAATAAACTTTCATTATCCGCAAAAAAGATAATACGCTTGGAGGAGGAGGATTTTGAGGGTTAATCGAATAAACTAAATTCGCTTAAGTGAATGGAAACGGGTCAGACAATAAATGCGAATAAAATATGACGTTCTGGTCCATATCGTCCTCCAATAACACTTTCCCCCGCCGCTTAATTAACGTCCATTGTATAGCGTTAGCCCACAAAACAAATCGGTTGTTACACACGGAGTGTCCCTTCGTCATCACACCGCGTTGCGCGTGGAAAAAGTGGCCGTACAAGCTCGCATCTGCGACGCTGCAGGATGCAGTCTGCCCGGAGGACTCAACCAGGCGGGGGGGCGGCCGCCTCGGCTCGGGGACTCGGGGCGCCCCGGCCGGGGTCGCTTGCTCTGTGCTCCCGCCGGCCGCACTTTCTCCGCGGCGGTGCGTCGCGACTGGCTCTGGGTCGGGAATCGGGATGCGTGTGCAGCGAGTCACAGCAGTGCCCTCACGTCTCTCGGTCTGAAAAATTCAGCCCACAAAACAAACCTCGGTACACACGGAGTGACACGGACCATGTGTAAATTCCTCCCGTTTTCACCTCAAGCCATCGGTGGCGAGCGAACCCTTCCTCATCCCATCCCACGGTGTTGCGTGCCTGACGTGCCCAATCTACAAGCTCACAGGCACAGCAGCTCATAGATATATGCAGCAGCTCGCATCCACGTCTCCGCGCCGTGTTGAGAGCTTGCAGATCGGCCACCTGACCTTCCAGAGGACGCTAAAACATGCACTGTGCAACTGCAGCGACGCGACCGCGGTTTTCCCGGTGAACCGGTAGCTTTATGTATTGAGAGGAACTCTTGCCAATTTCGTAAGAGACTCGTCGCCAATTGTATTTAAAAGTTATTTGGGGCCATGATGATGATAACACCTTCTTCCCACTACTAGACAGCGACCGAGTCACAGCAGTCAGACGTGCAGACGCCAGACGGTGCAGTGCTCAGGTTCGGTCTGATAAAAATCAGCCCGATCAACTCTTGCGACGTCGCTAATTCGAATGACACCCGCAAATGGAAACATGCTAAATTCGCTTTGTCTTAATACGTATTTCTGATAATTCGCTTCCCTAATTCGATTAAGTTTATGGAAACGCCACTATTGTAGTCCTTAGCGGCCATTTCTTGGGTCAAAACACAGGTGTTTCAATTGTTTGATTGCATAGAACTAATGCTATAGTCTAATCAGAACCGATCAGAACACCTGTGTAAGTCTGTGTTTACCCAAGAAATGGCCGCTCTTAGAACTACATTTGGCACACCCTATAGTCAAAAGTCCTTACACAAAATACATAAATAAATATAGCTGCAAGCAGCGATAAAGTGGCCAAGGCAGAAAAAGCAGGAAAGCAAAAAAGCATCAAGGGAAAGCAAAGAACAAATCAAAGAAAAACTGGAAGCAGTGTTCTTCCGAACAGGTCTCCGGCAGGTCAGGTGTTTTTTGTTTGTTTTTTTTGGCCTAGTGGTGACTCTATAATAGGCCAAAGTGAAAAGGGTACCACGTGTTCTTGGGCATTTCACGGCAATCGGACGCTGCATGCGGGATTTGAGACATGTTGTTCCAAAAATGTGTTTTGCAAAAATTGACCCGCTGGTGGTGCTATAACAGGCCAATGTGAGAAGGGTGGCATCTGTTCTTTGGCCTAGTGGGAATGTGTGTGCAAAATCTCACACACATAGCAGGCTGCGTTTGAGACAATTTGTTCAAAAAGGAGCAATCCTGCAAACCTTGGAATTCAATTTTAGCCAATTAGATAGAATATGATATCGGACAAATCCGTCATGATCACATCACTGTAGAGATACTGTGTACTGATTTGTGTGATTTTCGGATAAAATTTGAAGGAGTAATATCGAAGAATGTGTTTTACATACTGTAAGTCTGCCTTCTGGTTGCGCTATAAATGGCAGATGTGAAAAATGCAGGGCACAGGTTTTTCCTTGGCCCCTGGGAAGTGTGCATACAACGTTTTACACTAATCGGTGGTTATAGGTAAAAGCACAAATTGGCCTCTACACAACATGTATGCAAAAGACTGTAGGCCTATATGCAACAGACATAAAAAACTGTGATACTATGCACCTGGACAGTTTGATGATGTACATAGTAAGCCTTGCTGAGCTATGAAGACCATATGAATCGGCCGGGCTATGAATCTCATAGGGCAGGAGCCTATCTCCTGTTTCTGTAGTGTAAGGCAGCTTGATGTACAAGTACACCCCCTGGACATGACGCTAGTATGTCGCAGGGAGTTACCCCCAATCCAACCCTTGATGCTGAGTTTCAAGCAGGGAGGCACTGGGTCCCATTTTTTAGAATCTTTGGTATGACACGATCCGGGTTTGAACCCGGATCTCCCAGTCTCAGGGCAGACACTCAAACCACTAGGCCACTGAGCTGTTACATGTCATCATTGCAATCCTTGGAAATCACAACATAGGTATTAGTCATGACAGTTTGTATTATAATGCTTGTTTCAGGATTTATGATGCAAAATACATTATTTAGTAATGGCGGATATTAAAATACGCATCAAGGGGGGTTGGGGGACATTTTTAGGAAGGCTCCATATCAGACATTGTTCAAGGAACCAAACTGTAAAGTCTACCAAATGTCATGGTTTTATGCTTATATAAACCCCAGGCGGGATTCGATCCAACGACCTTCTGCATGAAAGGCATATGCCCTGACCACTACACTAGGCAGCCACGGGATCTGTTAACCATGTTTGTTTAAAAAAAAAAAGTTCTATGTAGGCTGAGTGCCTTGATTTTATTGATTTCTTTTTTATATTTTGGAAGCTTGGGGTGAAATCAATCTGAGTAAATGTAATCTGAGTATTTCTGACATTTTTGAGTGATCATATTTTCTTTTACTCAGAACAGAAAAAGAAAACGGCCGGTAGAGAAGGGCTCATTTTAAACATGAACGTGATCTGGAGTTAGATCAGACGTGTCAACATTAAAGAGTTTGACATACGCACATGCCATGGGCATCCAGGATGTTAACATCAACTCAACCCGACGTGGGGTTTGAACTCACAACCATCCATATATTAGGCACAGGCACTGACCACTACACTACGGCAATCACACATAATGGACCTGTCATTTAAAAAAAAAAGAAAGGTTTCATGTAATGTACTTGATGCCTTCTTTCAAAATGATATAGCGCCCCCCTTTGGCCAATTGGGGTAAGATTGGTTTCAGTGATATTTGGACTAACCCTCTATAGTAGTTCATCATGAAAATTTTACTTTGCATGTATGTTTTAGAGGCAGAAGAATAATTTGCATAAAACCGCAATATGCATTGAATTATTAAAAAAGCATGTTTCAATTTTTAAAAAATCCGATCTGACAGATCTTTAGATATTGGTCCAAAGTTCATGTAGAAAAAGTTCCGTGCACGTGACGCGAAAGTTCCGGAATAAAAGCGGGTTTAAGCGTTTTTCAAACTGCTCAAAATGGCGGAAAATCTAAGGGCGGAGCTTACTTAACAAAGACACAGATGTCTTCCGCTTGAGTCAAGGCACGCGTGTAAGCAAGTTGCATGTCTTCAAACGAAACGAGGCATGACTTATGCCCCTTTAAAGTTTGAGTTTTCAAACGCTTCGTATAGCGCCCCCCTTTGGCCAATTGGAGTAAGATTGCTTTCAGTGATATTTGGACTAACCCTCTACATATTTGCCAAATGCCATGAATGTGTCACTTTGCATGTATGATTTAGAGGCAGAAGAATAATTTGCATATAACTGCAACATTGAGTGAATTATTAAAAATAATGTTTCGCTTTAAAGAAAATCCGCCTAACTTCTCAGACCGTATTGGTCCAAAGTTCATGTAAAAAAAGTTTCGCGCACGTTACGCGAAAATCCCAGGAGGAGATACATTTTTACTGTTTTTCATATAATTCAAAATTGTGGGAGAAGTAAAGGTCAGAGGTCAAAAGTCAGAGCGTAAAAGTTGTTCGGCATGAGGAGACGCATAAGTGTATACAGGTTTCATTGCTGTACCTGAAACAGGGCATGAGCTACACCAGTTCAAAGTTGGCATTTTTCAAAGGCTTCCTACAGCGCCACCCTTTGGCCGATTGTTGCGGGCTTCGCGTTTTAGCCGTTTGGCATAGTCCTCTGCCATACTGCCGAGTTTCGTAAAAAGCGACTGCACGGTCTAGCCGCTAGAGAAAAAGTGGCGGAAGAATAATAATAGTTATGATGATGAAGTCCAATATCAATGAGTGGCCATTTGCCACTTAGTGGCCTTGGCCACTAATTACTTCTGCTTGTATGTGCACACAGACAAACTTCAAACAGTGTGTTGCTATTGGAAATTCTTTGGGAACAAATGCACGTCAACAGTGAACAGAAAGTCTCGAGTATAGCAACAAAAGTAATTTTAATTGCAGCATTGATTTTGACAATTTCCAGCTTTACAATGTCCACCGATGGAAGGGCAATGGAAAAGGAAATATTATTTCTATTCACGTGCCTACACTTCACTACCAATTACTAGCCCTGGCAAATGACAATGTTGAAAGACATTGTCCGAGGTGCTTTCAGCACCTCGGACAGCGACACTCATTGAGCACACTGCTATTTTCAGTGAAATGAATGTCCCACCCAGAATAGGGATGATAGCCACTCCCACCCCACACGTTCACAACCATAATAGATAGTAGCAAATGTCTTATGGAGACATATACCATACAAAAAAATAAAAATAAAATGTATGTTCCAGGGTGGAACGTTGTGAAGGGCAATCCTGGCTCTATAGTGCCATGTGGCACCCAGGTCGCATTGACTGTGTCTCCACGCTTGGCTGTTGCAGAGTGTGGAACTGACAGAGTGTAGCTATAGCGTTGACATGGTCACAGACACCGCGCCCAAGCTGCTTATCGGACCTGAAAGGCATCAGCTTGAACCTGACTGCTGTCTTACGTTTTCAGGCTGCAGGCAAGAGGTCAGACAGGAGCAGAAATAGAAGAATTCCCCCTTACTTTTCTCTTTTTTCTTTTACAGCTGCATGACTTGCCGTCCATCACTGCTTTAAATTTTTTCATGTGTTTAGCTCTAGCATACTGTGTGAGCCCATGCGTGCGCGCACACACACACACACACACACACACACACACACACACACACACACACACACACACACACACACACACACACACACACACACACACACACTCCCACACACACACACACACACACACACACACACGGCTGAGGTGACATGCCAACCGCCGCCCAATCCCTGGACAACAAGCTATGTGGGTTGAGAGAAAAGTTGACCTAAAATACCGTGCCTTACAGAGACTTGGTTGTTGGAAGAGATTCAAGACCATGCTATCGTATACCCCTGAGCTTCTCTGTGTTTCATTTTTACAGGTTGGGAGAATACTTTGGTAAAGGCATACTATTTTCCCTTTCATACAGCAAATCACATAAGGACCATTCCTGGGATGAGCACACAGGTAGTGTGGTGAAAAGGTCTCTTTCACCTCATGAGGCTGAGGAGGTTTGGCATTGGGCCCAAGGTCCTGCAGGCATTCTACAGTACACCACACACTACACCAAAAAGCGTGATCACATCGGGTCCGCATCAGAGTTCCGACGGTCCGGTATTCCGACACTAAAACTATAACCCTAACTCTACCCCCAACCCTAAACCTAACCTCAGTAAACCTTACCTCAGTAACTAACCTGCCGACGCTAAGTAACTAACCTGCCTTACGCTAAGTAACTAACCTGCCTTACGCTAAGTAACTAACCTGCCGACGCTAAGTAACTAACCTGCCGACCATGTCGGAACAGCGGATAGTCGGGATAGTGAGCGCTTCCCGATCACATCACCCCTGTCTTGGTGTCGCTTCACTGGCTCCCGGGTGATTTTAAAATTATTTTAATTCAATTTAAGGCTCAAAGCCCCTCGCTACATCGCTGAGCTCCTGCCCCCTCATGACCCTCCTCGTGACCTGAGGTCCGCAGGCAAGGGGCTACTAAAAGTCTGTGTTGCGAACTATGTTACAAAGGGTGATCGGGCCTTTGCCATCCGAGCTCCCAAGCTCGGGAATGCTCTACCCGAGAACATTCGCCTCTCTGACTCCCTCACCAGAGTCACAACTCACAAGAGCATCCTGATTAGATGAATCAAGCGCTGCAGATAGATGTGGTTCGCCCAGAGCATCAGTGGTTGTGAGCCTCCCTCCATCCAGGATATATACAACAGACAGTGTGTTGGAAGGTCAATAGGATTGTCAAAGTCCCAGCCTCCCCATGGACTGTGTCAGCTGCCTGCTATACCTTCTGGCAAGCGGTGTCCTAATCTCAAGGACCAGCCAGCTCCAAGAAAACTTGTTCCACCAGGTACGTTATGAACAATGGACACTAACTGCCTGTTGACTGTCTGCCTGTTACACACACACGCACGCACGCACGCACGCACGCACGCACGCACACACACACACACACACACACACACACACACACACACACACACACACACACACACACACACACGCATGCACAGGTAACACAAGAGTTAGAAGCAGCTGTGCATACATAATCACACACAAACAAGCGACCTTTGATGGTTCACAGAGCTTTGTAACAATGACAAGGCACAACAGCAGTATCTGCCATGGTTTGAAGAAACTATACCTCCACAGTCCACACAGTACACCGGTAGAAAATCCCTGCGGGTCTACTGTCCACTTCAGTTCCCAATTGACAGTGATGTTAACTATTAACAAAAGTCATATTCTTGTGAATATACAGTATATACATATAATATACTGTATATATATATATATACACACACTGTATTATATACACTGTATATATATATATATATATATATTAAGGGTGGGGAACGCGATATTAACTAATTAACGCAAAATCCTTTTATCGGCGATAATATTTTTAACGCGCGATTAACGCAGTGATTTTTGCCCCCTCGGTGCACCCCGTAGTCAGGAAGCGAATGCAGCCCGCAGTGCAGAGACACGCAGTAGTAAACAAGACAGTCACACAGACAGTCAGAGCGGTGGAGGTTTTGGGACACAGGCAGGGGCAGACAGACAACCACGGTTGCACTCATTGGAGACTATTGGACTTCACTCAGTAATCACAGTTCTCTCGAGAACACAGCACATTATTTAGACGGGGAGTGGAGGCTTCTGTTGCATGGGCTGACTGTTATGAAGACGTTAGCTTCACGTTAGCTTCAGACGTAGCCTACTAGCCCTGGAACTTGTCTGTGCTTGTCTGCCCCAAAGCCTCCACCATGCGTGTAGCCGGAGAGTGTATCATTGAAAATAAAGTCAGCAAACTGCTGATCACCGACAGTGCACACAACATGATCGCAGGGGCCAGGGAACTGGATGGGCATAATGCCTTGTGCCACACATCTTCAGCGAGCTATAGCCTATAATCTCCAAGCAATACCACCGCAATGTGTGGCGTCGTCACGTTAATGTTAATGTATTGTTAATCTAAGGCTACCAACGAGCCATCACAGTGTCTACATAATAACAGGGTTTATCAAAGTGAACTAGGGGTGCCATAATCTTAACACCAGTCCAGGGTGCGTTGCCTCAGAATACTTTGATAATGTTTCAAATGTAGCCTATCAATATTACTTCAGTTAAACCTAGAGCCTCTATGCTTTGTAAAACACTGCACTGTACTTGAGTAATTTTTCCATACACAAACGCTTCACAAAATAAAAGATTAGAAGCTCACAATGCATCTTATGTGAGCTTGTAGATCGGCTATTTTTGGTGAATGTTCCACCCAGAATAGGGATGCTGGGGTTAAAGTGATTAAATGTATAAAAGTTAATTTAAATCTGTCCTAATGGAAACATTTTCTCGAATATTCTGGACAGTAAGCCTATTTGTCATATAGAATTTGAATAAACTAGGTATTTGTCTACCTCCCATGTTGATATGAGTATTATATATCTGTTTAAGGTAGTTTTAGAACAGATAAAAATATGCGATTAATTTGCGATTAATCGTGATTAATTATGGACAATCGTGCGATTAATTCGATTAATATTTTAATCGATCCCCAGCCCTAATATATATATATAGGGAGAGAGATAGAGACACGCACACGCACATGCACACGTACATGCACACACTCACACGCCATTATATTCTGTATACCGTATGGCGGTAGATTACTGTGCATCCACTGTACTGTAACTTCCCCAACTTGCCAGTCACAGGGAAGAGACACCATTATTGTTCTTATTCTGAGGGATAAATGTGTCTCGGTCTCAGGGGTCGTATTCCACTATTCCGCTATAGCTGAGCTCAAAACCAGTTTAGGCCCTCTGATGTGCTCCTTGTGGGCAATAATGAAGTCAGAGAGCCCAGCTCTTGGCCGCTCTAAAGCGATTCCATATTAGTCACAGAAGGACACCTAATGCACAGACAGCTGTAAAAGGACTTTCAAGTAGCCATGGTCTGTGGACTTTAGATGGCTCCCA
This sequence comes from Nannobrachium achirus, assembly GCF_963921795.1. NCBI lineage: Eukaryota > Metazoa > Chordata > Actinopteri > Myctophiformes > Myctophidae > Nannobrachium > Nannobrachium achirus. The sequence goes on from NC_137816.1 coordinate 54,610,311, forward strand.
TTTGGCCATTTCCTGCTATGTCTTCCTAAAGGGTGCTAAGAATAGTGCTCATTGCAGAGGAGGATGACACCCTCGCGAATGGTATTGGTTTTCGTTGCTATGCAATCAGCGTAAGAAAAGTGCTTGCAATATTCCATGTGTGTCAATGGTCATTCCATTTAACGTTTTATGAGGACATTACTGCAGAGCATTGAATACATTCTGTTCAGTATTGAGCTAGACTATAATTTTCTCCCAAAGAGAGAAAGTGCACAGTGTCGTCACATTTAATCCTCACCTCCAAACTCCAACTCCAAACTCAGTGAAAGTCATTCAAACAAACTGCATACAAAGGTACCATTATGGCCTCGTACAGCTTTAAAAAGAAGTGCATGCAATTTCACCTTTTATAATTGTGTAGCAGAAAATATAACGACTACATCTATACTTTCATTTTTCACATAATGGGACAGAGTGCATGAATTAACTCAATCACATATAGAAATGTTATGCCTCAGCAATGAAAAAACATGCCTTCACAACTTTATGAAATACTGAGTGCTTGTGAGGAATAATATGACCCAAGTCCAACCCTCAATTGTTCATTTTGTCTTTCAGCGTTGGGCGGTGGCTTTTTTAATCTTGTAGATACAGTTCAATAAAGGAGAGATCAAGTTGATTCAAACAAAATGTTTCATTGAATTCAAGATAAAACATTTTGACAATAATTAGACTCAGTTTAAATAAACAATTAATAGTACAAGCTTTTAATAGGAAGAGACCCCAGCCCCTGGATTCTAAGCCGCTAGTGATGGCCTCCATCTCAACTCCAGACAATTCAGACTTTTAATGAGGTGGAGCTGGGTTGCTTGACGCTTGCTGAAAAGAGAATGACAGGATCAGAGGCAGTGATATTTAAAGACGGAGCCCGATCGCCTGGCTGGCTGACGGTTAGTTAGTAGAGCTCTCGCTCCAAGCTGTGAAAGAAAGGTTATTTGAGGACAATTCCCATCAATAAACTAAAGTGCAAACATGAAAGCGTGAGAGAAGAGATCTTCCTTTTGAACTTATATGCTTAGAGCTACATTATGCTTTAGGCTACCAAGCCTGGTTCACTGAGATTTGCTGTGCACTGAGTTGGAAATCCTTAATGTACAGATCATATCCGGTGGTCTGGCAGATTGTAGCCCATGACTATGATATACTAAGTTAGGCTAAAGTTATGCTGGTCATTTGGTCGAGGAAGAACTGATTCACTTTTCACAATGATTGCTCAAAGGCTCACTTTGGGTTGACTTCTCACAGAAATATATGCTGTATGACTAACATAAAACTCTGTCTGCCTGTGAGCCTTGTAGATCTGCAATTCTTCAAAGATTTTGAAATATCTCGATACTTTGCATCACTAGTCTGATATTTGGAACACTTTAAAATGCTTTGCACCAACTCCACTTGCATCAGAAAAAAGGGGAATTGTAGAAAAAACAGGGATTTTAGAACAAAGTTTGCAAAATTACGCCTCTCTCTCACACATGCATGCATGCACCCACACAGTTTATGTGGGAGCACCATAACTCTGGCCTGCTGGCTGCTGCCTGTTGGATGAGATGGATGTTTTTTTACCCAGAGCAATTGTTACTGAATGGATTGAATGAGAATGGGAGAAAGTCCAAAAGAACGATGACCCAAGAGAGGGGAAATGTGAACATATAACCATTGGCAGTTCAGTTGCAGGTATACATCGGCACAGCCTGCATAGTTTAATCACTTTCAACGTGGCATGCTATTTTGGGCATGTTGACTGTCATTACAGTAGGTGAAAGTTTTCAAGCATCTTAAAAAATATTCAAACTATTTCAAAATTGCAACCCAATAAACTAGAAAAGATGCAATTGGAAATTGCAAATGTGGTTGCTGACGTGACTATATTCTGCAGTAAGCTAACTGTCATGTGAAGCTTGACCAATTGATTCCCTACTGATTCCCACTCCCAGTGATTCCCTATTGATTCCCACTCCCAGTGATTCCCTATTGATTCCCTATCCCTGTCAGACAGATGTCTGTCTGTCTGTCAATTTCCAATGGCAGCGGAAAAGTTACCCTAGTAAATAAACTTTCCCAGGACTATAATGTGTTGCTAAATAATATGAAGTATTTCACCAGCTGACCATAAGGAATATCAACAGGCACACTTGCATTCTTTTTAAATTGTATTTTGTATAATTATTTATGCCTTTATTGAGAGGGATAGATAGAAGGCTGACAGGAAATTGGGGAGAGAGATGGGGAGTGACATGCAAAGGCCGCCGGGATCGGCGGCCAGACACTGGCCAAGCTGTAGCCTATACACCAGGGGTAGGCAACCTTAGGCACGGGTGCCAACATTGGCACAGGGCAGGGAGTGTGATCACCGGCACACTGGCAGAAGTGTGAGAGAGGATTTTTATAAAAAAAAAAAAAAATCTTTTTTTAAACATGGTCAATTAGAGTCTATTGGTCGTTATAACAATGTCCTACTTATCAAAATATGTCAAAATATTTTTAAACGTGGTCAATTAAATTAAGTTGGCTATATAGCAAATTACATCTTGCACACAATTCTACATTGATTAAAACTCTGAACTCTGACTGGAGAGGGAGTCAGGGAGATATGTGGATTATTGCTCTGGATCTAATGATCGTTATAACGATGTCCTGCCACTCAAAATATGTCAAAATATGTGTAATTGAAATGTATATGTTGACATGATACTCTAGAAAATAAAAACATGGCACTTTCAAAAAGGTTGCTGACCCCTAGTATGCACTGTTGGCATAAAATAGGTTATAAATGTGTGCTGATGACCAATGTGTGCTGATGAGCATTGTCCATTCAAATTCCTGAACCACCTGGGAAGGTGGACGAGAAATGCTCATACAGAAGTACATTTTATGAACCATAAGATTATGCAAATACCTCTGGCCTTGAGCAATATGGGCCCAACGAGGGCTAATTCAAGGTGGTCAGGTTTTGCAGTCCTTTCTGGTTGTCAATGCCCCCTGGACCTTATAGGCTTTCTCAGTTCATCGGTTTGTCCGAAACTTTCTTTCAAAGTTTCAAAATGGTTTTACTATAGGCCTACTACTGTTGTTGCTGACGAGACAAATACTTGTTGCGTACGTTATGAGAAAAAAATGTGGGTGGTGGGATTTATCCCTGCTGAAATGAAGAATGAAAATAGGTTATTGTATTCTGTACACATAAAAATAAACAATGACTAAATATACAGTAGCCTATACTACTGTTAATGAGGCTCTCTCAGGCTCAGGAGCCCTGACTTTAGACCAGTCCTTATTTAGACGGTATCTGGATTGTTTAATGCTGCAGCAGAAGCCTATAGTGTAGGCGTATGTTGGTCAATGGTCAGTGGTTGGTCAGTGGTCAGAACTCTGGTGACTCAAGATAGGTACAGCTGTGTACTGTAGTAGGCCTTGTTCTGTGTATGAATGTTGGCAGCCATAGCATGGCATCAGATCGATCTGTCAAATTTCACGAGTAAAATATACTGTATACTCTAGAAAAATCACTCTTTGAAGCCTCTGCTTTACTATCAAAGCACAGTGGAAATAACTACTGGTTAGTAGCCTAGCAGCCTGTATGTTGCTATTACCACTCTACTGGATCAATAATGATCAATTAGAGATATTCCTGACTGGGCAGAAATTCCTCCTTCCAGGATTACAAATCAATCTCCATGATCAAACAATAAGGGAGACATTTACCCACTCCCATGGAGACTGCCTCCATCATTGATCTCTATTGATTTGACTAATGGGGGTTCTGTAATGCTGGTGATAGAGCTTCATAAACGCAACTATTTTTTGCACTGCTCCTTTAAATAGTTACGCAGCAATCATGTCCAGGAACTGAGTCGATCCCATAGCCCGTGGGGACGAATGCCTCGTGATTGGTTAGATAGTTGGTTGTTTATAGTCAACGATTGGTCACTCGACAGCCAAAGGCACATGACAAAGGTTTATCCTGTGCTGTAGAGAATATCGTATTTGTATCCTGGGTGGAAGATCGTGTTACATATTTGCACACTGTTGTCTCCTCAGTATGTTCAATATTGTATTCATTAACGCATTTAATATCTTTTGCTAATTTTAATATGCTGCTGGGTTGCCTAGCAACGATTTAGCTAGCCAATCATAGCGCGACCCTTCGGATCCTGTACATCCGGGACATGGGATCTGATCTGAAGCTGACAAATTGCAGTGGAGTTTTGTTGTGCGCATGTTGTTGTTGTTTCCTGTCAGCTTAAATACATGGTAAGTAACAAAAGACAAGAGTTTACTGAGTATGTATGTATGCTGTACACAACGGATGTTCTGTAGCGTCGTTGTGAGCAATAATGCTGAAGCTACGTGTCAAGAAGAGTGACGCATGAAGAAAGAAACAGTCCATGAAACTTTTGTCATGCAAAGAAAGTATATTCATAGTTTTGTATTATTGATACATTTGCTGCTCCATAATATTCGTACAACAGTTCTAGTGATTGTGTCGCATATTATTTAACACCCACATTGATAGTGACTAGACTGGTTGAACCAGTCAATCTAGTGCAGATTTGTTGTCACTTATTGTCGCATTTCGAAAAAGGCAACCAAACCGCTGGCCACGACAGATAACTAAGGTATTGAAAATAGCCGATCTACAAGCTCACAGCATTGTGAGCTTGCAGATCGGCTTTTTTCAAATGGCTCTCTCCACGATAGCTCTGCTATCGACCGATAACAATGCAGCGTAACATCTGGGGCGGATGCTCCATCTATGTATCCATATTAGTAGTCCATCCATGTACGGAAACTCCTGATGCGGTCACCGCTGAATAACAATACACCTACAGCCAGTCAGACATGCATTTCCTCTTATTGTAAGAGCAGCTTGCTGCTGGGTGACAGACAGAGTACCCCTGGACTGGAAAACAATATACAGCCTTAATGTACAGGATGCACTGCTTAAACTAAAGCCTTGTTTATAAAGAAGAATAGGCTACATTTTCAGGACGTTGAGTATTTTGATTAAAATGGCATACACACATAAGTAGCCCATAGGCTTTTGATTGATTTAATACTTTAATAGAGGTTTGCTTAGGAAAAGCACAGCACAGTACAGTTCAGATACAAGGTCTACCAATAGGATTTAAACCCAAGAAAGTGCAATGGCTTGTTTACGTTGTGGTCCTTTAGTACTCAATTCATAGTGTACAGTAACATAATTTCAAATGGCTATATATAGTGAGTGTGGTGGGTCAAGTTGCAATCTGTGTCTCTCCCCCCCCCCCCCCCCCCCCCCCCCCCCCAACCCAGAGCGGAGATGAATGAGGACGTGTTCGAGGTCCCGGAGAGGACGGAGTACCGTTACCTGGTACAGGACGAGTCAGAGGAGGAGGTGCAGTATGTCCACCACAGGCAGAGACACTACATCAGCCCCTTCCTGGTCCTGTCCAGACGCTGCATCTTCCTCATCTGCCTGGGCGTGGCGTCCCTGCTCACCCTGGCCGGGTACCTGGCGTACGTGGCCCAAACGCTGCCCCCGGGTCTGGCCCAGGTGGCCACCGACTGCGGAGAGTACAGAGGACGCCATGTGAGTTTACAGTATACTTACGCTCTTCACACGATTATCTCCCCACACAGGTATCTAATGATTTTGGGGGGCACCATATGCTGGACAAGATGTAAGCTTTAATACATGGTAAGTAACAAAAGACAAGAGTTTAGTTACATGTATATTACTGAGTATGTATGTATGCAGACATAGCTATACACAACGGATGTTCTGTAGCGTCGTTTGTGAGCAATAATTCTGAAGCTACGTGTCAAGAAGACTGACGCATGAAGAAAGAAACAGTCCATGAAACTTTTGTCATGCAAAGAAACTATTTATAGTTTTTTGCACCATATGCTGGACAAGAGTTTTAACCCATTTGGCCCGGGAACGCATTATTTTATGCTTTAACTATTAAAAATAGCAGATCTACAAGCTCGCAGCGCGGCACTGAGTGCTATTTTTTTCATAGCTAAAGTATAAAATAAATACAGGTCTTGGTTAACCAGAAATACAGGAAGTTCAGGGCTGCAGAAAGTTCTGGTAGGTTGGACAACATTAACCTTGTACTTCCCGTACTTCCTGTTTAGACATTTTTAGGCAACAGTTCTTTTCAGGCTTTAGCTCTTCCCTCATGTGAGATAGATCTGGGAATGGGGTTGGAGGCACCTGCTACAGCACTGGTTCCCAAACAGTGGGTCGGGAGTCAGGACCCATTTGTGGGTCGCGGAAACATTTTTATGGGTTCCTTAAGCTTTTGTTTCCTACATTTTATTTGTATTATTATTATTATTTCTAAACATTTTCAAAAACATTCCCCAAATGTTTTTCATGAATTAAATAACAAATTCTCAGTAATTTCATGAAGAAATAAAAGAAGAATCAACCAAATTCCATAAAATGTTTAAGAAGCAGTGAAAATAGCGGATCTACAAGTTCACAACGCGGCACAAAGCGATGCGTTGTGAGCTTGTAGATCTGCTGTTTTTCCCGGGCAAATGTCTAATTTCTCTTTTGGGTCACAGGCTAAAAAGTTTGAGAACCATGTGCTATATTATATGCAAAGTTTACATTCCATGAAAATGTTACTATCCCCTTGGAGTTGCTGAAAGTGTACAAGTGACAGCATAATAGTAACTTGAATTTGTGAATACAAAAAGCATTTCAACAACAAAATATTAACCACAAAAGTTGATCTTTGAAGCATTTCGAGATCTGACTCTTGACTTCTGTTTCGATGATGCTGTCCTCCTTTCCCAGATAAACGGCGCCTACTCTTTCAAGGGCATCCGCTACGCGGCGCCTCCCACCGGCGAGCGACGGTGGGCGCCGCCAGCGGAGCCCACGTGCAGGACCACCGGCGTGGCGGATGCCACCCGCTTCCGCAGCATGTGCCCGCAGGTGCGCCCGATGTCGGAGACGGGCAAGGTGATGGGTCAGGAGGACTGTCTCTTTGTCAACGTGTGGACGCCCACCCTGGACGCCGGTGCCAAGCTGCCCGTCATGGTCTGGATCCATGGAGGCTACTTGCACATGCTGAGCGGGGGCGAGGAGGGATACTCGCCCACGGAGGAGCTGGCAGCCCAGACGGGAGTGGTTTATGTCAGCCTCAACTACAGGCTCAATGCCTTCGGCTTCATGGCGCTGGAGCTGCTGAGTAAAGGCTCTCCCACCCTCACCTCAGGTCAGTCCTCTTCACTGTTCATGTTATAACAGTGGTATTATATAGGTGTATGTACATAGTAGACTTTCATCAACAAAACACTGGTTTCAGTTTCATACACTAGAAATGTACAATCACTGTAGCACAAATCCACAATGAGGAGGCATGCTGCCCCAAGAGTCACTCCTCCAGCCGTGTACACAATTCAGTCAGAACAGGGAGAACTTAAGGTAAGGTAAGTGATTTAATTCAAATAATAACAAAATGGGTCTATTATAATTATATATTATATTATATTATATTATATTATATTATATTATATTATATTATATTATATTATATATTATAGAGTGTTTGGTCCATATTTGGACTTCAGCCTTATCCCCTGTGAGGAGAAAAAAACAGTTTCAAAAACTGTTGGGTGACAAGTTTTCCTCCAATCAGGATAGAGTGGGGCGGAAGGAAGGAAGGCACCTACATGAAAACTGAAACTTAAGTGAAATCACTTACCCCACCTTTAAGTAAATATTGTAATCAACTGTGGGTAGAGTTTGGCTAGATTAGAATGAAAATTTGCCTATACTGGTAGTTGGACATCCAGTGTCCATAATTGAATATCACTGTTACTTCTTGAGGAGTGCTAGTGAGGCACAGTAAAGCCTAATTTAATTACAACATGTTGTTGGCTTGTAGATCAGTTCTTTTTGGCAAGCAATCACTCCAGTCAAGCAATATAGTATACATTAGAGCTTGCTGTGAAGGATTGTTTGTAAAATGGGTTGCTTTTCTGTGGGTTTCGCTCCGTTAACTGCAGCATATCTTGTTGCATTTAAGAGGTTTTATTGGTGGCACATTATCACGTTATCATGAGCTGTTTATCCCAGCTTCTGAGCTTTAGTTTGAAATATTCATGGTGTTTAGATTTCACTCCAACTCCTGGGAATGTTTGAGAGGGTGTATTCTTTTTCCATTAAGATATGAATAGTTAATGTCTATTATAGTGGTTTGGATAACTGGAGGTCATTTGTCTTGCTCGGCTGAAGATTTGGGAAATGGAGTTTCTTTCCTAACCTCTGCATTACATTGACACACACACACACACACACACACACTAAATAGGGAATTCAATTCAATTCAAAATTAGATTTATTGGCTTGAGAAAACATACGTTTACATTGCCAAAGCAAGCGTCATGATATAATAAAAACTGTTGAGAAAGGGGAACATAAATACAGTTGGAGGAGTTACAGCATTGTGTAAACAGAGCTATGTCACATTTATATACATGTTATATATACAGGGTATAAAGCACACACACTTTATTATTTTATATTTCTGAATGTGTGGCCCTCTGTTTTCAAATGAGTTACCGTAAATTAGGTTTGAGCATTTCTGGAAGGCTACAGGTTTTAGCTGGTTTTGTTTCTGATGGAGGAAACAGGCCACAGGAAGAACGAGGCCAGGGGTGAGGGGTAGGGGTGGGCGATATGGTGATAAATATCGCTGAGATGATACAATGTCTACACAATATGCCTTTTCAGAGATATCGTATATATATTGTGATACATAAAAAATCCTGTTGAATTGTTAATACAGAGATTCATTGTAGAATTCATTTAATCCTGCATTTTGGTCTAAATCAGTGGTTCTCAAATTTTAAAATGTCAAGGTCTCCCCTTAACTCTGACAGTATACAAATGATCATTTGTATACTGTATATACTGTATATATTTGTATATACTGTATATGTGTATACTGTCAGAGTTACATACTTGTAAGGGTCAATTTAGACCTCCCAAAAGGAACCCAGAGAGTCCCTGGACCCCACTCTTTAAGGACCACTGGTTTAAATGGTCTGTTACTCCTTTTTCTTTTAGTTTTTGTTACATTGTATTGGTTGTAGTGATAATTAACTTGAAAATAACCATAAAACAAACATGAAAAAGAATTGTGATAAGATCATGTATCGTGATACAGCTTGGAAAAATATCATGATATTGTATTTTTCCATATCGCCCACCCCTAGTGAGGGGTTGTCATTTGGTAATTTGAAGCTAGATAGCATTTATTTTAGGTTTTAGAATTCTTTTACTAATTAGGTGCGTGGTCTACCTATGTTATTGTTTTTCTAGATTGATATTCCTATGCATTTGTTATATTGTTATATTGTTGTTAATGTACTGACATATTATCTTGTGCTTATTATAGTGATGTGTATGTAAGTCGCTTTGGATTAAAAGCGTCTGCTAAATGCCTAAACTGTAAACTGTAATTTGCCGTGTCATGTCTCTGTCTCTCCCCAGGGAACTACGGCTTCATGGACCAGATCGCCGCCTTGCAGTGGGTCCAGAGGAACATCCACGTGTTTGGAGGCGACCCTGCAAAGGTCACCATCTTTGGGCAAAGTTCAGGTACGCAATTAGATAGAGATGAAGAAAACGGCACAGAGAGTGAGGAGATGACATGGGTGGATTTGAACCCATGATCTCACGTTTGGGGATAAATTCTGTTTAAGAGATAGTAGTGGGCAGTTGACTTCACCTATGGAGTTTTCCTTCATTAAAGTTCAATATGTAACGTTTCTACTGTTACTAGCACAAATAAACTAGGAATTATCTGCATGCAGGAAAGGTTTCCATTTCCACTCACATTTTGATGTTTTACATTGAAATTTAGCATCCAACTTCATTCCACCTTGCTGCCAAAAAATGTTTATCCGTCTTTTAAAAGTACACGCACTGCTTATCCCAGTGTTTCTTTTCTTGTTGCATTTCTGGCCAGGGGCATTTACCACAGGATTCTGTCAGGAGACAGGTTTACCACAGGATTCTGACACTATATTTTCAGGAGACAGGTTTATAAACACATTCCATCACTGGGGTGAATATTTAAAACAGACTACCTCGGGCATTTGGTACACTTGAGTTGAGCTATATATTTCAAGCCCTCCTTTTTAGGTTATTTTATGCTACACAAATTATGTTACATTATGGTATTATCCTAGATAAAGTACTATGTTCTATCCGTCTGTCTTTCAATGTTATATGAGATACTTAAAGTGTGGTTCCTGTGGAAATAAGCCTCGGCTTTCTAGGATCTCCTTTTAGTTGACCTTGTACCAGTGATTTGTACTGTCATGAAACTGTACTTTTTTCTATTGCAAACTTCTAATAAATTCTTCAATCAATCAATCAATGGTTGTTTTTAGTTGAACAAGTGAACATACACACCCTCTAGTGGATATACTGTAAATGACATGCATGTCCAGTTCCTGTGTCATTCAGAAATTACAAACAAAAGACATAAAACGAGAAATGGAATTTAGTTAACTTTTATTATTTTACGTTTACGATCTACAAGCTCACAGCGTGGCACCGAGTGCCATGCTGCGAGCTTGTAGATCTGCCATTTTTGAAAATGTGTGCAAATCTTTGAATATATGTATTTTTAAAGCGAACATTTGTAACTCAAAACTTTGCTTCTGGGGGTCCCTGGGACCAAATATTTTGTGATGGGGGTCCATGGCCAAATACATATCATTTTAGGGGTCCTTGACTTGAGAAAGTGAGAACCACTGACATAGAAACATAGTTTTTTTTCAAAAAACCTTAGAAGGGTTTAGAAGACACTTATAGAATCGGGTCAAAAATATTCAAAGACTTGCACAAATGTTCAACGAATTTTCAAGAATAGCAGATCTACAAGCTCACAGTGCGGCACACTGAGCTTTTATATCTGCTATTTTTTAATAGTTAAAGCATAAAATAATGGTTAAAGTGGTTAAAATCCAACCTGACACAGATTTACGTTCAGGCCTAAATGGGTTTTAATATGTAACCCGTGTCCGTGTAGGCGGGACGTCAGTGTGGGCCCTGATGATGTCACCCCTGGCCAAGGGTCTGTTCCGCGCCGCGGTGGACATGAGCGGCTCGTACGTGTACGACGCCTCGCTGAAGAAGGCGGAGACAGACAACCTGGTGTTCTTGGAGAAGACGGGCTGCAAAGACCTGGCCTGCCTCAGAGGGCTGTCCGTCAAACAGATTCTACAGGCAGGACACACACACACACACACACACACAGCAAAATCATGTCATGTGTTCATCCAGGGCCGGATCTCCCCATAGGCAAGGGGGGGCATTGCCCCCCTAAATGCCCTGTCTGCCCCACCAAACAAGATGGCATGAAAAAATAAAAATATATATATTTCGTTGTTTTTTTTTTTATATTATGCTACAGCTGTCGCACCACCAAAACCAACACCATTTCATTATATATACATTTTAAAAACTCCGATCGCCAATGCCATCTCTCTCCCTCTCTGCACCTCAAAAGAAGTAAAACAAATAATAATGTTCCAGCCAGGCCAGCAGCTCCGCCCCCGATATGCGTTGAATGCGTAGGACGTAGGAGGGAACAGCAGTCAGTCTCGTCTCGACAGACAAGTACACGCACCACTTCTGGTTGCCAACTAACTTCAGTTTTGTCCAGCGCATTAAGGAACTAATCGAGAGAAGGAACAGTTTGTTTTTTAGTTGTGCTTGCAGCTTGTTTCACTTTAACTTCTGTTCTCTTTCTCTGGCTCTTTCGGTCAATATGCGTCGATTTCTGGTTTCTAAACCTCGCGACGCGAGTAGCACTGCTGCTACGGCTCCAGTCAGTCCACAGGCAGGCTCCGAGCCGTCGTCGACTCGGGGTACAGCTGCTCCGACCTCGACCCGACCCAAACCCTAACCCCCAATTGAGTTCCACAAGCACGGCAACAAGCTGAAAGCGTCGCCGTTCGCAACGCAGCAGTGGCCGCTGCTAACAGCACTGGCTTAAGCACAACAGCACCATCACAGCCCGCTAATCTTGTGTTTCCAAAACGTCATTTTGGCAAGACAGCATGCGCATTCAGCCCGGGCTGGTACCGTGGAGGAAGACCATGGCTGGAATATTCAGTGAAGCTAGATGCGTGCTTTTGTTTTCCTTGTCGCAAATTTGGAGGAAATATAATGTCATTGTCTGTCTGTCTGTCTGTCTGTCTGTCTGTCTGTCTGTCTGTCTGTCTGTCTGTCTGTCTGTCTGTCTAGTGTCATATCAGTGTATCAATCTATCCATCCAGTATCATATCTATCATCCATCTAGTGTCATCTCAGTGTCTCAATCTATCCAGTATCATATCTATCATCCATCTAGTCTCATATCAGTGTATCAATCTATATCTATCAGTTTATAGTATCATTTGCATTCATCTTTGTCAATCACATCAGTTTATATAGCTATCACACCAGTAACATGTCTGTCTTTTGTCATCACATTATTTATCATTTCTTTAACCTTTTGTTGTTTTTTTTGTGTTTTTTTTGAGCGGTGGTCACAACGCTCCTATACGTGGCTGTGTGTGTGTGTCTGTCTGTCTCCGTCCGTGTCTGTATGTAGCCTAAACTTCGGCGCGTAACTAGTGCCGCACCATTTACGCCACTCGCGCAATATATACATCAAAATGTGCGGCTCGGCCGGGAATGGTGTGCTATTACCTTTCGTTCCGATCCGCCTTACCATGCCGACGTAATCGGCAAAAAACGACGCTTAATTGTCCCCATTGACTTATAATGGGACAATGCAAGAAATCACTTTCAAGTATTTTTCTCTCGTAAACCATTGGAGCTACAGTTTCAAACCTCGGAGAGGAGATTCATAATGATTTTAAGAATGAATCGAAAAATAATTACATCACTCGGCCTCATGGTGGCGCTATAACGGCCCACTTTACGTTTTGCCCCGTAACTCTTGAACCGTAGATCGGAAAATTAAAATTCTTTTTTCCCTGGATTCCTTGGGTCAAGACGCATCTCCCCATATAGGCCACGCCCATTTGCGCCAGGATAGATTTTCCGCCATCTTGAATTTTCTCCAAAACACACCTTTTGCTCCTTTTCCTACATATTTTCTTCAAATGTCACAAAAATCGGTACACATGATCTATGAGGTGGGTAAACCACCGCTCAGTTCACACGGGTGTGATTGTTTTCTTTTTTTTTTTTTTTACTTTTTTGTGTATTTTATTTCTTTCTGTGACTTGTACTGTACACAGCATGGTGTGGTGTGTCATTGGTATAAGTGTGCCAAAATGCATAGGTTTTTATGCATTTCTGGCGTTATGACCCCCTAAAAAGGTTGCCCCCCTGGCATTTCCTCTCGCCCCACCTACTACTAGAGCTTACATCCGGCCCTGTGTTCATCTATCTTCTAGGGCTGTAATCTAGCCCTGTTTTAGGGATTCGAACTTCGGGGGGATTTTCGGAACGAACCATCGAACCTTCGATGGTTCGTTCAATTGAATAAAAACCGAACGTTCGGACGTTCGAACCATCGAACGTACTGTACCTTTAAACAGTGTAGGAAACTAGGAAATGTTTTAAATGCGCTGTTTTATCCATTGAAAACGCGTGGATGCGTGGCCGCATTAACACCTAGGCTAACACTTGGAAAATCCAACCCAATCGGAGAAAATGTCGCACAGTTTGTTGACGAACAGGCTCAATGTATAGCGGAGTTGCACGGATGATGATGATTAGACTTGGTGACTGCATCGGAGCTCGTCGCGTTCGGGCTAAACTGGTCTCGATGTAACAACCCCATACATCGCATTGATTATAGATCCTTTAGGGGGTTGCAATGAAATCCATCTTTGCTCATGCTTAGGAGAAAGGGATGTTTAATCTTTGGGTGCGTGGATGGCTGGGTGTTCGCTGTTCAAAGCACACACGTCTCTCTCTGCCCAGGACAGCTGCTCTCTCACTCACTGTCAACAAGCGTGTGTCAGCGAGGCTGATTCGCCACCCGGTTCGCGGCCCCAAATAGGAGCGCAATTGGAGCGGAGGACGGTCCTTGATCGCTCCAAGCTGTTCTGGTGCATTTTATAACTACTATAACGGTCACCATTAACTGTTAGTGTTTACCGGTAGGCCTAACTTATTTCGTATCTGGCTATCTCTACTACTGTGATATTCTGAATAGGCCAATCACATTCTGATAATTATTTTTCGTGTAAAAAAAGAAAAAAAAAAGAAAAAAACCTGAACCCATTAATTTCGAACTTCGATTGCCAACGTAACGAACGAACGTTCGAACCTCCGAAGGTTCGCTTGCAGCCCTATGACTATTCGGAACCTCCTCGGGATGTGTCAGTCCATATTTTTCAATAAATAAGTGTTTTACTCAAGCTTAGCTTGTGTCGGAAGCATTTCATTGTTTCCCCAAATGAGCGCTACTGCGCAACAGCGGGAAACGAGGTAACGGGAACCAGAAAATGCATTGAGATTCCGAGACAAGCTTGAGTAAAACACTTCTCTATTGAAAAATCATACCCAAGTTTGAAGTGAGCGTTGGTGCGTGTGTGTGTGTGTGTGTGTGTGTGTGTGTGTGTGTGTGTGTGTGTGTGTGTGTGTGTGTGTGTGTGTGTGTGTGTGTGTGTGTGTGTGTGTGTGTGTGTGTGTGTGTGTGTGTGAGAGAGCCATACTTGCTCACCCAGGCCGCCACTGGTATTGCAGTTTGCTCAGGCTACATACAGACTCAGGCTACATAAAGACACGGCCAGCCGGCCGCATACACACACGGCCACGTGTGTATACTATGGACTGACACATCCAGAGGAGGTTCTGAATAGATAGAGAACACTTATTGGGGCAAGGCGGTGAGGGAATCAAACGGGCTCACCAGCCGTCCATTGCGGCTCGTCGTTATAACCCTGTAAGAGTAAAAACATCTTCAAAATGAAAGTAATAGTTTTGGGAACTCAGATTACCATACAGGTATATGGGCACAAAAGGCATACAGACAGATGGGTTCTTCGGGTATCTGACCCTCCCTCACTATGACTGGACCAAACCTCTAGTTAATAACAAATGGACCGACCTGTGCGAGCCCATTTTGTTACATTTGTACACTAATCAGAGTTACACATAGAAGAATAACAATGATTTTACTGGGCACAAACCACCGGTGTCACTATCGAGAGAGTTATCCGTTAACAAGCAGTCTTCATTACACCCAATTCAATTTCAATTCAAAGGAGCTTTATTTGCATGAGAAAACATACGTTTACAAGTGTCAAAAAATAAAATAAAAAAAGTTGAAAATGGGGAACATGTATACAGTTGGAGGGGCATTGTGTTAAACAGAGCTATGTCACATAGTGTAATTTTGTATATACAGTGTATAAAGCTTTTGGAACAAGTGGCAGCATTGTTTTTTCTCAATAGAATTTAAATAGTATAAGAAAAAAATTTAAACTCAGATTTAAAATGCATTTAAAGGTAGCATACTGTATATGTGCAGTTGGTCTAGATGTCAATCCCATGATTTTTCCTTAGGCCATCCCATGGAAGGAGTATCCGTCGTGGGCAGCGGATGATCTGGTGGATCTCCCCACTAAAGGGGAGTTCTTCGGGCCCGTAGCGGTGGTGGACGGACACGTACTCAGCGCCCCGCCTTTTGAGACATGGGAGAAAGGGGGAAACTTCAGCGACGTGCCATTCGTCATAGGCACCACGTGGCAGGAGATGGACTTCAGGTGACTGCTTGCTCTGGCCAGGTCAAAATGTTGTCCAAAAATGTTTTCACCCCATCTTGTGTATCCCAAACGTTAACAGTTGATCTGCGTTTCCTTCGTAGCCCCCCGTATGAGAACATCTCCACGTGGACATGGGAGGACTACACATGGTTTGTGACAGGTGAGATACTCTATAACAGGGGTCTTCAATGTTTTCAGGCCAAGGACCCCTTAGCTGAGAGAGAGATGAAGCAGGGACCCCCACTACACATTGTATAGAATTGTGTTGCAGATTAAAAAATGTTCATAGATTTCTTAGACAGCTTAGACTTGTTTGACAGCACATCGTCATCATGTTGGAGTAATGTTTATTTTCAGACATTTAACCACTTGAACCGTCAAATACTCAGTCTGCTCTTCTTTTCCCTCTACAAACCTCTTTGCCAAAAATAGCCTGCGAGGCGTTATCACAGTAACTCTGAGGACCCCCTAGGGGTCCCGGACCCCCTGTTGAAGACCCTTGCTCTATAATACTCTGACTGACCTCTTGATTGATTGATTGATTGATTGATTGAATTGATTGAAGAATTTATTAAAGTTTGCAATAGAAAAAAGTACAGTTTCATGACAGTACAAATCACTGGTACAAGGTCAACTAAAAGGAGATCCTGGAAAGCCGAGGCTTATTTCCACAGGAACCACACTTTAAGTATCTCATATAACATTGAAAGACAGACGGATAGAACATAGTACTTTATCTAGGATAATATCAGTTTCAAAAGCATAATATCAAATACAAAGGCAGAAAAAAAAGAAAAGGGGGGGGGGCATGGGGGCTTAGTCTATTTACAAGTCACGGGTAGCAGCTGTCTGAAGGTGACTTTTCATACCAATTTTGAAGGAGGCTAGGGATTTGCTCCCTTTAAGGCTTGTGGGAGGGCGTTCCACATGTTGATGGTATAACGTCTCTAAGATTGAAACGTTTTGTAATGATGCTGACACCAGAACCGCTGCACAGGTGAACCGCACCATGTGAATGTTACCATGTGCAGATTATACAGCGCGGTTCACAACCAATAATTATACCTGGGCCCTCTATGAATTATTATGAGGGCCCATAACAATTCTCCCAGGCCCCATGTGGAAGACTTGCTAATTTTGAATAACACACACATAGTTCAGAGAGGGTGATATCTGATTATCCCAAGGGCTGATATGATAGTAGCTGACCGATCAGTGCAAGCTAAATGCCACCACGTGCTGAACTGACAGTTCCAAGAGTGACCTTACTGCGGAAGGAACTTAACATGTCAAACATTGCTGCCATGTTTGCAGCGTTGATTAAATGCTGTTTCCGCCAATGCCTTGTGATGAATTAACTCATTAAGACTACCTGGAATTATTTTATACTTTAGCTATCAAAAAGTAGCAGATATACAAGCTCACAGCGTGGCACCGAGTGCCGCGCTGCAAGCTTGTAGATCTGGTATTTTTGCGAAATTGTGTAATGTTTTGAATATATGTTTTTCAGAGCAAACCTTTGTAACTCAAATATCTACTTCTGGTGGTCCCTGGAACAACATATTTTGAGATGGGGGTCTGCGGCCAAAT
Organism: Nannobrachium achirus; assembly: GCF_963921795.1. NCBI lineage: Eukaryota > Metazoa > Chordata > Actinopteri > Myctophiformes > Myctophidae > Nannobrachium > Nannobrachium achirus. Next base: position 54,627,690 of record NC_137816.1, read on the forward strand.
ACATACAATTTTGGGTGTCCTTGACATGAAAAGGTTTGAGAATTACTGATTTAGAAGAAGGATTTAGAAGACATTTATAGGATCAGGTCAAAAATAATAAAGACTTCCAAAACCTTTTAACGATTTTTCAAAAATAGCAGATCTACAAGCTCGCAGTGCAGCACTCGGTGCTGCACTGTGAGCTTGTATATCTGCTATTTTTCAATAGCTAAAGCATAAAATAATGGTTAAAGTGGTTCAAATCTAAAGTGACACAGATTTGCGTTCCTGGTTTAAATGGGTTAATTATCACATAATATTCCATCACATCTATATTACTGTATATAGATAGGCCTCTTTGTACGTATTTATATTTCCCCTTCTACTACTACTATGTTTGCTGTGTCCAACTCAGACAAACTAAGGCCATTTGGTGAGAACCTCACTGAGGAGGCTTTACAGCGGTACCCCAGCTCTGCAAAATGTCCCACCACGGACCGCTGTCCCGAGAGGTTGTACACCACCATGGTGACGGACATGAGGTGGACCTGTCCCAACAACGACCTGGCCCGCAGGGCTGCAGGTACGCGTGCATACACAACACTGATTTAAGACCGTAGTTCTCAAAAGGTGTACCATGCATGATACAAGTGCAGGTGTGCCTTGGGATTTTGTGACAACCACACATTATTATTGTAATAAACAGTATATATATTTCTTTATAAATGGTAGATGGTGCATTTATATAGCACCTTTATCAAAGGCGCTTTACAGAGATTGTGCATTACATTCACCCATTCACACGCACATTCAGTGGAGGAAACCATGCAAGGCACCAACCTGCTCACCGGAAGCAACTAGGGGTTCAGATTCTTGCTCAAGGACCCTTCGGCACTAACTCTGGGGGAGCCCGGGATCGAACTTGGAACCTTTCAGGAACCCTGTGTTCTAAGGACAGTTTCTCTACCCCTGAGCCACGCGTTTCTCAATGTATATAATATATATATATATATAGAGAAAAAGGCCCATCTACAAGCTCACAAGGTGTTGTGATACTATACAGGCGTGCCATGAGATTCTGACTTGCCTTCGGCATATTCTTTTTTTATTAATTCATTATTATTGAATGCATACATACATTTTTACTGAAGGCTGCCAGACCTACACAGTGTAACATTCGGCATTCCAGGATTGCTAGCAGTTCTGCTGCAGGTGTTGCTTTGATGTTTATTACCATTATACTCCTGAGTGCACTATTTGGAAGAAAGGAGGTGTCATTTGCAGTAATTGCTGAATAGCTTTGCTGACTTGGCTCTGTCGTTTTATTTTGTCCACAGATCTGTACATTTTATGTGTTGGCAGAAATACTGTACCTTCAAAATTAAAATTCTATGGGCTGTGAAATTATCTTTAGGAGAGAGTTTGGCTTTAACACTACAGAGTCTTTGAGTGAAAAGATAAAAGATTATCAGTGACAACTGAAATGAAATACCCAGTCAGATATACAGTAGTAAATCATCGGTGTTGGGAAAGTTCACTTTCAAAATGAACTAGTTCAAGTTCAAGTTCAAAACTTCTAAATTGAACTAGTTCATTTCACAGTTCAAAATTCTACATTGGTCCCTGGAACTAGATATTTTGAGATGGGGGTCCGTGGCCAAATAAATATCAGTTTGCTTGACATGAAAACGTTTGAGAACCACTGACATAGTAGTCTCTCAAGAACAGACTAACTGAGCTCCAGTTGAAGTGAAAAGGACCTTTTCTTTGACGATGGCTGGCCAGATTGCTGACATAGAAACATAGGTTTTTCAAAAAAAAACCTTAGAAGGATTCAAAAGACACTTATAGAATCGGGTCAAAATCTTTCAAAAATTGCAGATCTACAAGCTCGCAGCGCGGCACTCGGTGCCGCGCTGTGAGCTTGTATATCTGCTGTTTTTCAATAGTTAAAGCATAAAATAATAATACTCTATAATGTGTACCCGATCTAAACGTTTTTGTCTCTGCTTTAATGAATCCATCTCTGTTCCCAGCGGCCTTGCACAGTCCTGTGTATCGCTACGTGGTGACTCACACTCCGTCTGGCCCGGTCAACACATCCACCGCTGGCCTGAGTGGCCTCCTGAGCTTCCCCAGCCGCTTCTCCTTCCACCTGCTGGACGCTATGACCTTCTTCGGCGGGCTGAAGTCCCTGCTGAAGAAGACCCTCTCTGTGGAGGACCAGGCCTTCCAGCAGCTGCTCACGGAGCAACTTGTCAACTTCGCCAAAGAGGGTAAGCAAGGCACAAACAGTCTGATTACTCTGTGGGGCCTTTTCCACCAAAAGAACCTTGGTTCAAGAACCAGTGCCGTTCAACTTTCTTAGAACCTTGGTTCGTTCTTGCGAACCGGCTGTGAACCGGCTTGCGTTTCCACCAGATTGAATTGAACCAGATTGTACCAGAGGAACCAAGGATTTTGTGGTTCCTGTTCCGAAAGACCTTTTTCGGTACGGAACCAACTCGGTTCTCGGTGGAAAAGCTCAACCCTGGTTCATCCCATAGGCGGGAGAAAGAACCCGAGTACCCGACCCGGTTCTTTGCCAGTTGAAAAGCAGTAAGCACCCTGTGTTTGTACGCCTGAACCGGTCTCAGGAATGGAGAGAACTATTATAACTATATTTTGCACCATTGTCTTTGTTAAAGTTGTGTTGTGGACTCTGCCAACCACTTGAGTAAGAATGTTTTAAACTATTTTGCCATTTTTCACTACTTTGAAAATCATTGTCTCCACCAGCCGAAGGCAGGGGGAGAGTATGTTTTTTTTTATATATTTCAAATAGCTGATCTAGCCCGCAATGTGTTGACGTAGATCGTCTATTTCTTTTTTTTTTTATATATGTTTTTCAAAATAGTAAAAAAACGCAAAGACGTTTAGGGATAAGGGGTAAGGCATTGATGAAAATATAGCTCTATATCTTTATAGTTAGTATGTAAGGGATAATGAATGGCTCCGCGGTGAATGACGCTAGATAACAGACCGACGGCTTGATAACTCCCGAGGCGGTTATCAAACCGAAGGGATGTTATCTAGCGTCATTCACCAAGGAGCCATTCATTATCCCGCTTATTACCCGGCTACTAAATAAAATTAATAATTCGACTCAAAAGTAAAAACAAAACAAAGTATTTCCTTGTTTACAGACGGCTGGAAGTGTTCCACAAGTGTCGCGCTGGGCGTCCCCCCAGCGCGACACGGTCGCCTTGGAAAACAAAGAAGTGCTGATTAGATAGAATCCATTTTCTGATACTACGTCGTCGATTTCTCGCTTAAAATATTTTAAAAAACATTCTTGAGAGCAACGTTTAGTTGTAAATGTCGCTGTGTGTTTGTCTACATGGTAGACATGTTGCATACAGCACTAAATTCACGCAGTGCAGCCTGAATGCAGCAGCTGCTCTGAGCCGTTGATTAGGCAGCGGTCTGTTATAGAGCGGAGCGGTCTGTTATCGTGGGATATCAGACCTCTGATTTCAGCGCTCGACCACTCAGAATCAAGAATCCAAACAGGCCGGGTAATAATGTAGTTATAGTGCCTGTTGTGAATGTCCTTTAGCCTTGTTTCAGTACTTTTGCTACTTTATTTGCTTTTTTCTTTTCTTTTTTCTACTTTAATCAACACCTTTACTCTTTCTTCCAGGTAAGATGGAGGACCAGTGGCCAGAGTACCCTGCAGGCATTGCCCTGCTGTCCCACGACTTGTCCGTAGTCCACAACGACTCTGCTTTCCACTGCCAGTTCTGGCAGGACGGGGGTTTCTACCCTTATGCCGTAATCAACTGACCCCAAATGACTCCAGACACTGTCTTCTGGACCATCCGTGACCATGTGGTCACCCAGTCCTCTCCCCCGGGGCCGGGTGACAGCTGACCATTATTATTAACCACTAGTCTTAAAGGAGAATTCCTTACGAGTGCTTTTCTTACCGTAAGTAATTGGTAAGCCTTGCCGAGCCATGAGGCCCATAGGGCAGGAGCATATCTCCTGTTTCTGTAGCGTGAGGCAGCTTGATGTACAAGTACACCCCCTGGACATGACGCTAGTATGTCACAGGGACTTACCCCCAATCCAACCCTTGAAAGAGGTGGTGCCATAGTTTTGTACTTTTTCTGTTTTGTATGTGTCTATGGAGTTACCTGTACTCTAATGGTGCGTTCAAACCTGGATAGTTCGGGCGGCGCGATCACATACAAAGTGAATGCAAAGACGAGACGACGCGCGACCGGGCGCCGTGCGAACGGGGCGACGTATATCTCTTCAGATTTGAACGCACCATAATAAACCACCGGGTGGGGTTATAATGTGCAAATATGTCTTCCCTGTGTATTTTTGGTTTCTTCTTTTTGGAGTCAAAAGGCCCAATTGAAATACACTGATATAATGCCATCATAATATCATCCCCTCCCTTTTTACTATACACCCAACACTGTGGGTGTGGCTAACTTCAGCTGGGTCACCACCCACCTAGTCTCGCGTGGCCAGACTGTTGACTCCGCAATTTGCAAATGCTCCCGCCATACAGTCTGTGATAACATAAGAAGAACGATGAGTATCTGGTTAAAGAGGAAGTGAAGCCTCCTCCCCACTTCCGTTTCATTTTTAACATTGCGCACATTTATCCTAATATAAATAAAAATCATCTAAGCATACATAGCTTGCTGCTTAGCTGAAATTACATTTTTAAATATATTTTCATGAACGGAAATGTCTTCCATTACTCCCTGCTATATAGCATTCGGAGATCGTGGAATAGTTGTCTGGCTACGCGAGACTACCATCCACCTGACAACCAGGCATACTTAATGAACTGGTAATTTTAACACTTTCTGTACACTTTTTTGGGGTGAAAATCTTCCTCCTAGTGAAATCATAATACCTGATCATCATGTTTTTTTTTTTTGGGGGGGGGGGGGGGATATCATGGCACCCCATCTTTAATAGATATGACTGCTTTGTTGCTTTGAGGTAGCACCCCATAGAACCAAATGAGCCCATGTTAGTGGCTATTTGTGCCAGGACCAGTATTTATTGAAGTAGATTGAAAAGGGCAGCATAAATTATGAAGAACAAAATGAAGTGTGAAAGTGAATGTAAAGTGTCAGCAGCAGTGTTGCTTATGCAGAGTGGATGTGGTTGAATGTGTGTGTTAGTGGAATTAAGTAGGTTGATTTGTGTAAGTTGGTAAGTAAGGTTTTATATATTCTTGGGACCCCAGGATTTAAAGCACATGGAAAGTTTGTATGTTTACTCTTGTCTGACTTTATAAAGCGCTTAAGCCCAAAGGTTACATGTGTAAAGGCCCATTCCCATTGGGCCAGATAAACAGATAAAACAATATCTTTCTCCATTCAAGTGGATGGTAAGATACAGATAAAACAAATATCTGTGACAGATATTTGTTGTATCTGTATCTTTCTGATATTTTTTACCTGTTTATCTGGCCCAATGGGAATGGGCCTTAACCCTGATTTCTCTGGTGATATTTTGTACTTCATGGTGGCGCAGCGAAAATAGCTGATCTACAAGTTCAGAGTGTGTTACGTTGTGACAAATTGTTTATGGGCATATAATGCCTATAATGACGTTCCCAAAATTGGGACATCAGGGTTAAGGTGGTTAACAATGAATGACATTGCTTATAACTGAATGCCAGCACAGACATATTTTATTTTAGCCACTATTTTTCCATTGGACTGTCAATGTTTCTTCACAATTTTTGTGTATTTTTTATACAAGATGTATTTTTCACTGTATGGGATAGCAGACAGCCACAGATTATCGTAGCAAAGGGATTTCTTTTTTTATCAAGACAGCGTTTAGTACATGGAGTTCCTAACTCCAAAATAGGGGAAAACGTAATGAAAATGAAGAACGTAATGTGAAAAAGTAATGATTGTTTTTATTTTTGTCATGTTTTGTTATCTTAAATGCGTAAAAGTGCATTTTAAAGGGAAGGAATTGCCTCAGCATGTGTTTTCCATGATTTACCACTGATTGCACCAAGTCATTTATCAAACATGCACTCCTGACACTGATATTATAAGTGCACTCTCTGTGATGTGATTGTGAAGGGATTTCTTTTTATGCATTTGTTTTATTTTCTGACTGATTTGATCAGTATTCATTTTGTTGATTAAGACTAAAGGCCCCTCCATACTTCGACCGAAACCGCCGTTTTCGGTCAAAAGGTCCTTTTCTACCATAAAATGATATCCCTCGGGACTTCTGAAAAGCATTGGACCGAACGAGAGTTCGGAAATTTCGGTCGAAGTATGGAGAGGCCTTAAGATTTTGATATTTAGGCGTCTAAGTAGAATAGACTAAACTATTTCATAAGACTAAAACAAACAGCGGTTTCGGTCGAAGTATGGAACGGCCTTAAGACTAACACTAAATGTTTGTTGTTCAAAAGACTAAGACCATGTCTGAATTTGCTGTCAAAGTTAACACCGGCCTTGATCAACATTTTCTTTTACTCAGGTGGTATCTTTAATCATGCAATGATCAAATGGATTTTGTTATAATTTGCTTTGAATATCTTCAGTAAATGATCATAAAGGGAATGAATGTCTCCTAATTTGTTTGTTCATTCAATGCTCATTGTTTGAAATGTCCAAAAGCAGAGCAGTCAACTTCAAGTTCAAAAGCTACACTTGGCCAGCAGATGGAGCCAGAATCACACTTAAATGGGGTACAGCCATACAGCGCTGCTCCTTTGTACACCAGTGGTTCTCAAACCGTTTCATGTCAAGGACCCCCAAATTGACACTTATTAGCCCGCGGACCCCCATTTGAAAAGATATGCCAGGGACCCCCATTACATAAGAAGATTTGTACGGCACTATAGCAGTAATTCTCAACCATTTTAATTTCAAGGACCCCCATTTAATGGTATTTCTATCTCCGAGACGCCAATTTAATCAATGTTAATTTAATTGGAGAGTGCAATGGATCTGGTTCCATTTGTACACTCTGTCAGGGGGTCCCCTAACTATCATTTAGCTGGGGACCCCCTGGAACTCCCTCAAGGACCCCTGGGGGTCCCCGGATCTGACTTTGAGAACCAATGATCTAATAATCAGAAAGTTACATATGTATTACATTCAGTCTACAATCCCATCGCCTGGATGTGGCGATATAGCGTCGTGATTGGCTGGTTTGTTGTCAGGCAACCGCTGGTTTTCTAAACGATTTTTCACAATACATAACTGGTATGTAAAAAAAAGCTCTTGACCAAAAGAGACTTTTGGCTGGGAATTTCTTGTATTTTGCTTTTATTTAAAAATCATTGCATTTATTTTTTATTTTTTTCATAATTCATGCCAATCTTTTATATATTTATAGGCCTAGATAGGTTTTGAAATAATTAAAAACTAAATGTAGGGACCCATAAAAATGTGTCGGCGACCCACAAACTGTTCCCGACCCAGTGCTTTGGGAACCAGTGATCTAGACCAGGGTTTATTTATGCCACGCTGCCGCGCCTGCTCAGTCCGCCGCTCTGTGTCTGTATCTCCTGTGTGCAGCCTTCCAGCCAACACTGTAACATAACGGTAACCTATCATGGACTGACGTGGAGACAGAGAGAGAAACGGCTATTGTTGTGACTGGATGCACGAGAGAGATTCGTGAAGCGACAAAGAAAGGGAAAGAATGCCTGGACGAGTTGAAGCCTCATTGTCGCTGCACGGATAGCGCAGAAACACCTTGAAAGAAAAACGGTAAATAGCGACTGTTTTTGCCTTTATTTGTGAGATGTATATTATAACCCACATAGCTGTCATACTGTTATTTCTCATGAGAATAAAGGCTCGCCAGCCTCCACGCGGTGTGCGACGCGCTTGTTGTGTTTGATGACAGTTGCATTCCGTCAGGCCCTGATATTAATTTACATTGTTTTATCATCAGCATCATACAATTGAGACATCATCGGTTCGTATAGCTCTTCTTCTCCCTGTCACACAGGCAGCAGGCCTGATGGAAATGGTTGAAAACTGAATGTTGGAATGATGCCCTTTGTTAAACAGTGCACCGACCTAACACTTTATCACATCTATTAATAGACAGGTAAATGACAGCAGGAATCAAGCGTGTGTGTGTGTGTGTGTGTGTGTGTGTGTGTGTGTGTGTGTGTGTGTGCGTGTGCGTGTGCGTGTGCGTGTGTGTGTGTGTGACTGTGTGTGTGTGAGAGAGAGAGAGAGAGAGGGAGACAGAGAGAGATGAGCATAATACTTGTTTGTGCCTGTGTGTGAAATTGCACTTTGGACTCTGTTTGATACATGCAGTGTGTGTGTGTGTGTGTGTGTGTGTGTGTGTGTGTGTGTGTGTGTGTGTGTGTGTGTGTGTGTGTATCGAGCGCAAATCGTGCCACATGGACGTTGCTACACTCGCGCGCACGCACGCATGCCATAGTGTGTGTGTGTGTGTGTGTGTGTGTGCGTGCGTGCGTGCGTGCGTGCGTGTTAGAGAGAGAGAGAGAGAAAGAGAGCCAGAGAGCAGTTCAGATGTAATGTGTGCAGTTTGTGCACCACTGTGGATTCCCACACACATGTGCATGCATTAATAATGTGTGCGTATGTAGGCATGTGCATATGTATATCTTAAACAACACTATAGCTGCATGCTGGACAGTCTATAGGGATGGTGCTGGCCACCGCCCTGCACCGCCCAGGAACTGGGCCAGAACCCCTGAAGGCCTCTATGATTTGGTCTGCTGACCACACGCTGCTTCTGCCATATGGCTTAGAATATGATGGGTCATATTTTAAAGAGCTCCAAGTGCCACAGAAAAAACACACACAACCACCTCCCAGCTTATTTTCCCCATCTCAGCTTCTTGACTGCATGTCCGCAGGGCTGTGGCCATTCTGAGAAACTCACTCACAAACGGCATCGGTAAGGAAGATATAGTCATCTGTCTCCAGGTTTCATATCTGTAGTTTTCTTTTCTCTAAATGAAAGCCCTACTTCATCATACAAAAGTGTCACACAAAAGTAGTAAAATAGCAGATCTACAAGCATGCAACGCCTCGCATCACATGCTTTTCACTAGTTTAAATCATTTTTAAGATGATAAACACAAAACAAACGGTTTTGGACATGCAAGGTTTCCACCTGACAATGACGATATGTTTGTTAGGTAGCCTAACCGGTCGACTCGCTGGAAAACCTTCTCGCCTACATTCTTTTCCCCCGACCTCACACTGACCGCTTGGTGGAACGGTTCTAGTATTCTTGTATTTGTTTTACAGAGGATAAGGTTAGATATAACTTTAGGGTCTAGCATAGCTTTACTGAGGTTAAGATTAGGAATAGGGTTACACTGTTTTACTGAGGTTAAGGTTAGGAATAACTCAAATAATAACTCAAATAATCCTTTTCCTCCAACAAATACAGTTCATCTAGATTTACCTCTGATCCTGTGTGTTTGGCTAAAGCCTTACTTCTTTTTTACAACTTTATTCACCTTTGATTGTACACTATGTCACGCAAGTACCGTCCTCCTGCAGGAAATCTGGTGGTCCCTGCCCCTCTTCTTATCTAAAGGCTTTATCATAGTCCGAGGTGAAGGGTGATCACCTCAACTATTAGGTGATGAGTTATCACCTAAAAATGAGATAAAGTGGAGGCCATCATAGTCACGGTGAAGTCCTATCACCGTGACAATCATGCCTCTGTGCCTCTGAAACCAGGGGGCACACTGATAGGTCTAGATCGACCAATCAGTGAACGGGGTGATGGGGAGATGTCTGAAGGTAAAAACAGAGGAGAGATGCCGGGGTTCACGCTGATAGCCCTTCACTGTGACGAATGATGTAATGTTGTAGTTTTCTGACTTTAAAAGACTACACCGCGGTGATGGCTTATCACCCTGACTGTACTATGATAGGGCCATAAGTCAGTGGTTTAGACTTCATACCAAGGTCCATTATTAATTGGGCACATTTGAGCCACGGACCACCATTTGATGAGATTAAGCCTCTCAGACCCAAAACGTTATTCTATTACCGGTGGATACAATTTTGTCCACAATTCCATGCTGTGTTGAGGCAATCGTTGATCAAAATAACAATTCTTCTACATTCTCTAAATGTGTAATAATACGGGTCCATTTGGGATCACTTTACGCTCTCAAGAGTTAAACATCTACAAGGGTCCATTTGGTTACCAACTCTCTCCATCATTTAGCTGGGGACCACCTGGAACCCCCTCAAGGACCACTGGTGGTCCCAGGACCACTGGTTGAAAACCACTGATCCAACCATGTCCGGTCGGTGACTGATTTTGCAGAGAGAACTGTGGAGGAGCCATGGGTTTTGAGTTGACTGCTGCATTGAATCTGTCACTGACCGTCTGCTAGATGCAGACTCCATACACTGAATAATTTAGCCTGGCTGTTAACCCACATTCAGACACAGATGTGGGTCATGGGCGGAGAGGATTTGACCCTTTTGGGCGAGTGTGACTGTAACTCAGAGTGGTCAAATGGCCCACTGGCAGACAAATTATCATCGCATTTTAACGTCAAACCCTCGTCAAGTGACAGCGACAGTTTTATACACGCATTCTTTACCACTTCGCTGCCTCGGGTGGTGACACTGGGGCATTTCAACACAAGGCTGGGTTACCGCTGTGGGACCAACAGGCTTGGATCCTGTAGCGCACCATACCACACTGTGGTAGACGTTAAGGCCACTATGCAATCAAACATCAGTGCATGATGTGTGCATGTTAGCAATTTAGTCTTCTGGCTGATACGTTTAAATCCAGAGCCAGCTGTGATTTAGTGGGTAGGTGTCTTGCTCAAGGACACTTGGCTGTGCAGAGTGTGTATTGACGTATCGGCAACTGGGAGGATCAAATCTGTGACTACTTACAGTCTGTAATTGATTACGGATCTGTCTCTCTGACCTGTAAACCCCCCTCCATAGTAAAAGCCACGAAGGCAGATACTTTGTCCTCGCTATCGATCTGTGATGGGTTCTCTTTGTGTGTGTGTCAGTGTTAGGGAGTCAGAAATCACCAACCATACATTTCCCAATCTCCATGCCATACTGCTGTACTGCATTCCTCTTATAGGCTACTGTATTCCTCATAGATAGATAGATAGATAGATAGATAGATAGATACTTTATTGATCCCCAAGGGGAAATTCAGATATCCCATAGCTCATACATACATACAGAGGAGGGGACACAGGTTAAAACCAAGAGGGAATAAACATTAAAACATTAAAAGCATTTAAAAGGTAACCGTGGCGATAATAAAAGTCCTTTGTCATTGCATAGACCCATAAATAACTAAAACCAATTAGTCCAGTTCATAAGCCTAGCAGCTGGCCATCGAATTAAAGAGACTCTTGTCTTGTTCTTCATTGAATGTGGTATTGACTCTTTTGTCAAGCCTTAATGTCTTGCAGTGGTGTAAAGTAACCAAGGAGATTTGCTTAAGTACTGTACTTAAGTACAGTTTTGAGTTATTTGTACTTTACTTGAGTATTTCCAATTTCCAATACTTTTACTTATACTCCACATCTCGGATCCAAATATTGTACTTTTACTACATTTATTTGAAAACTTTAGTTACTAGTTAATTTGCCAATATAAATTATAATATTATAAAACATACATAAACCACTTTAGCCCTATTTTATACCTTGGATGTTTGAAAATAGCCGATATACAAGCTCACAACATCGCAACACGTTGTGAGCTTGTAGATCAGCTATTTTCCTCTTGCATTGATTGATTGATTGATTGAAGTATTTATTAGTAGTTTGCATAGGAAAAGGTGCAGTTTCATGACAGTACAGTTCACTGGTACAAGATCAACTAAAAGGATGAGCTCAGGAAAGCCGCAGCTTATTTACATTGAGATCCATTTTTTAACTCAGACAGATAGAACACAGTACTATACAGAAGATATAATCAGATCCAGATCCAGGTTGGGAATAGAAAACTTCTTTCTCTTGATCCTGCTCTAGAGATATTCCTAATCCAGATGGTTATAGTGTGCATCCCGTGGTGTGTCCAGATTATATAAATCTGGGGCCACCATTTGTATAGCATCCCTATAGAGAATGTGGATTATCTGGGATTAATTGCTTTGCTTTTGTTTGGAGAGTAATTTCATGACATCCCACTGTGCCCAGTGGCTCCAGTTGTACGGCGGCTTTCTTCCTGGTCATGACAAGACAGCAATATAGCGGCCTTTATGACTGTTGTCATACTGTACCATAACATATGATAACATTGTACCTGATATAGATAACGTACTACATCATGTCATTCTATACCTTTCTGTCCAATACCTTGGTGAAGAAAACCATAACCTACTGTAGGATAGCATACAGCGTAAAAAAGACCGTAAAAGGTCTTATTTGAGATGTTCCTTTTAGGCAGGGTGTTTAACTCTACTTGTACTGTACTACATTCCAATTGTATTGACATACTTGTACTGTTCTCCATTTTTGTCTAATAAAATAATCAATCCAAAAAAGAAACAGTGCAAAGCACACCAATATATCTGTTATGAGATAGAGTTAGACTGCCGAAATCACAGAGTTTTGGTTCCATAACACACTCATCATCATCATCGCACTAGCTGTAGTCACATGATGGCATATATTGTACTTCATGTGTTGTTTGGTCTTCACTCTGAATGTAGACATACTGACCCAGAACTAGTAGAGAAAAAAGCAGATCTACAATTTGCGCTGCGTTGTGAGCTTGTAGATCTGCTTTTTCACTACTTTAATTATTTGGTTATTTGGTTTATTTACGAATACTTTTGAAAAAAAATGGGATTGTTTATAAAGTTGTGACACTTTTGGTTTAAACGGTTTTCAACCTTTAGTATTTTAGATTTTAGTTTTTTTTTTTAAAGTAGGAAACAAAAAATGTATATACTCGCGCGTCACTACCAATAATAATTTGTCCGCAACCCAAACACGGGTCCCGACCCGCAGTTTGAGAAGCAGTGGTGCAGTACGCTCAATACTGTGTCCTGGCGAGGTCGAAAGGTCTCTGCAGATAGTTCTGTAACTGTAACCACTGGTCACCTGACCAGCAGCAGACCCTTGGCATTCAGTGCCAAGGAGTTGACCTTGCATGAACCAGAGCAGTGGTTCTCAACCTTTTCAGGCAGCGACCCCCAAAATAATCATATTTTAACTGGGGACCCCCAGTTAAATAGCGCAGCACTCGGTGCCGCGCTGTGAGCTTGTATATCTGCTATTTTTCACTGGTTAAAGCATTCAATAATTCTAGGCCTAAATGGGTTAATTGCACAGACAAATATTAACAGATGAATGAATAGTCTATTCATTCAGATATACTCACTTTTGAGGTTTTGAAGGTTATCTTGTGGTTCTCAAACTTTTTGGGCTTCGACCAGTTTCCAGATTTGTGGATCAAAGTACCCCTTACTACATGTTGCTTAGAAAAGGAGAAAACTATATACTGTAGCATATCATTGTTGTTGGGCAGAGATCTCAAAACTCCATATTTTAACTTTTGTTTATAGTAAATGAATGCCCTACTTTGCCATACTACAGTGTCATACAAAAGTAGCAAAAATAGCAGATAATGAGCTCAAACTGCAACGTGTTTTGCTACTTTGGTATGAGGTATCCACCCGATGCTATGACTGAATGATAGGCCACCTTCTGGAAGAATATATTGAAGAATATAAAATTACAAATAAGAAAAGGAGTGAAAGACTTAAAATGTACTTTTACTTTAAACCTGTGTCCAGTTTTTTTTTCCATTTCCCACTTTGTCTCAGTACCCCCTGTTGTCTCAGTACCCCCTGTTGTGGCTCTGTGTACCCCTAGGGGTTCACGTACCCCCATTCGAGAACCACTGTCTTATCTGATCTAATATCATCAACAACTGTTGTTTTTTCCCCTCTGTAGCTTAGTCACAATAGGTGTCGGAGGTCTATCTAGTTCCTTATCCAGTATGCTCTGACATAAAGAACGTATACCAGTTCCTCACCCCTGCCATACGTCAGTCCCAAACTCCGTCTAGTATGAAGGCCACACTTTTGCTGCCAATGACGAGTTTACTCGTCATTTATTTATTGGTGGTCCACTGCCATTGACAAGTATACTCGTCATTTTCTTTTTGGCCACTCGATGGTGCTACTCTGGGTAGCCATGTGCTTCAGTGAATCATGTGACAGCAAAGAAATCAGCTGATTGGCTGTTCAGAGAGGCTAGAGAAAACTTGACAACAATACATTCCTATGTGATGATTCTCCCTGCTGCACAGTGTGTGAGTGTGCTGTGTCTCCACTATTATTCATTGCTCCGGTTTACTTTCTTTCTCACAATTACAAGACAGCCATGTGATTATTTTAAGACCATTTTTTTGTTTACAACTGGCCACATGGTGCATTCCAGCTGCCAGCAAAAAAATAAAAATAAATCATAAATTAACATTGAAAACCTCATGGCAGTGAACAGATAAGTTCATTAATTAATACCGTGGCAGTGTTAGCGACAACTAGAATGACTTATTATTAAACAGGCATAAGATCAGCAGAATGAGTGTTCCCAGAGGACCGGATCTGAGATGCAGAGCTGTCTTCAATGTCGTCAATACAGCACAGGGATGCTTGTTATCTCTGTGATGATGAGTCGCCACTCGCCAGCTATGCTGCCCACACACACTACATGTACTCTGTGTGTACAGTCTAATGCCGAGTCAAACCATTACACAATCCGTGTCTCACAAGATCAATACCAGTGGTATTCAGTTATGTGCCGTGGAGCTCTTCGGTGAATTCTGCTTGTCACACCAACCATACAGCAAAACTCACACCCTTGTTTGACTTTAAATGTATATAAATATATAAAAAAAAAAAAAGGAATCTGTTTCCAATTCCAATTCACTATTTCAGACACAGTTTCAGTGTATACAGACAGATGACACAGTGGATTCAGTGGCACAATGAGCAATGAATGTACACACTCACGCACACGCACGCACGCACGCACGCACGCACGCACGCACGCACGCACGCACGCACGCACACACACACACACACACACACACACACACACACACACACACACACACACACACACACACACACACACACACACCCCGGTGGCCAGAGAGCTGGCTGGAAACACACAGGAAGAGGTGGTTGGTAGTGGTACAAGAGACACTGGGAGCGTGACATAAAAATAACATCCCCTGTGACCGCCGAGGGCCAGTTAAGACTCTCCCGTGTTAAATGCACACTCCACATTTTGCTGTGTGGACACACTGAGTTGCACCAGCAATTACACATGTAATAGTAATATGCTGCTTGTTTCTATGCAATGGATCGGTATAGTGTCATATTACATAACAACAACGGTGTGGTCTGCTTTGAGGCATGCCTGCTCCTTTTGTTGGTTCATAAGCCAGTATTATTTTATGCTTTAAATATAAAAGAAATAGCAGATCTACAAGCTCACAGTCGTGATTTTGACCTGATTCTATCTTCTAAATCCTTATAAGGTTTTTTGAAAAACAGATGATTATACGTCAGTTGTTCTCAAACTCTTTCAGGTCTAAGAATTATATGTATTTGGCCGCCGACCCTTGTCTCAAAATATTTTGTATCAGGGACCCCCCAGAAGCAATTATTTGAGTTACAAATGTTCACTTTAAAAATGAGATATTCAAAGATTTGCACAAATTAATTAATTGTCATGATTTTTCAAAAATAGCAGATCTACATGCTCGCAGCTGTGAACTTGTATATCTGCTATTTTTCAATAGTTAAAGCATTCAATAATTCTAGGCCTAAATGGATTAACTCAGCTAATATTGTTCCTGTCTCCTCAGATATTGACATGAAGAAAGACATTGAGACGCTGATCGCTGAAGAACGTGCTGAGATCATCTTGAAGTATGCTACGGTGAGTGAAGCTCCAAACATGTACCGTTCGAAAAAGCACCCCAGAGGTTATTATGAAAGTTTGAATAATGATTCTTCCATCAACTTAAGTGTCGTGTGGGAATTATAGCGCTTACATTTCCTGTAATGTTCTTTGAAATGCTGGACATTTCCAAAACAGAAAAGTACAGAGAAAAAAAGAATTTATAAATAATGTTACATTTTTGGTGGTGCACACACTGATCATCATTATTATCATTACATAGTCGATGGCCTTACATGTATTGTTTGTTTGTTTCATTTCATGTTGAGTGTCTCTGCAATAATTCCTGGTATAAAACTTTAAAATTCTTCCGAGTTCTGAGTTGTGTTTATCGTTTGCCCATGCAGGAGGAAGAGTTCACAGCGCCTGCGCGATAACGTGCACAATCACTTGGTTAAAGAGACAGAGAACGCACATTCACATGTGTGTTCTGTGTTTGTGAACAGTGTTGTACCAAGCACCATGTGACCATGCATGTGTAGCGGATAGTACATCACACACGCAGGTGTGTGTGTGTGCGTGCGTCCACGTGCGTGCGCGCATGCGTGTGTGTACAGCTGAAATGCATTCACGCCTATGAGCTTTCAACCGTTTTCACCCACGGAAGAAAGCATGAATTGTTGTTAATAGTACTAATCTAATACTAATACTAATAATACTACCAAATGGACCCATATGGTCCATTTGGTTACTCTTAGAGTTACAGACCTTTAATGGTCATTCGGGACTATCTGTTTATGTGTTCCTGCAATATTATTGTCTGCTCATTTTGTCCGTGGCAAAAGAAAATCAGGCAGTGGTTCTCAAACTATTTCATGTCAAGGACCCCCAAATTAATATATATTTGGCCGTGGATCCCCATCGGAAAAGATTGCCAGGGGGACCCCCATAACAGAAAAATGCGTGTTAAAAATGCATTAAAGATTTTTCAAAATGTTTCGAAAATATCAGATCTACAAGCTCACTGCATGCCGCGTCACGAGGCGGAGCGAGTTTGTAGATCGGATTACATTCATATAGCCAAAGTATAAAATAAGGTTCGAGTGGTTAAAGTGGTTTTGATGCTACAACTCTATTTGCTGGAACCCCCCAGGGTTGTTCCAGCAAATCGATTTGTAGCATCAAAAGCAGTTTAACGTTGAGAAGCTCCAGCTCTGGGGACATGGAGGATCTCTATAGGAGGTCAGTGAGAGTTCTCTGTCTCGCTGGGGGATTTGCAGCCCCGAGGCAACCAAACCTATGCAGAGCAACCCATCTCCGACCCGCACGCTACATTACAGAGAGAGACAGAGAGAGAGAGAGAGAGGGACAGACTGGCAAATAGATCAAGCATAGCAGCGAGCGGGACTCGCAGGCGGCTCTCGTGGGAGCGCGGTGCTGAGCAGACGTCTGCTGCTGCAGATGCACGTGGCTGCTTGTTTCTGCAGGTGGTCTGAGATTCCTCCCTCTGCCAGTTTTCTCACTTGTTTCCCAGTTCTATACACCGTATCGTTGTTGTCGGGCGGAAACCTTGTATGTCCAAAACCGTTCGTTTTGTATTTTATCACTTTAAAAACGATTCACTAGTAAAAACAGCAGATCTACAAGCACACGAGGCGTTGTGTGCTTGTAGATCGTCTATTTTCACTCGTTTTGTGCGATACTGATGAAGCAGGGCTTTACTTCACGAAAAGAACGCACACATTTGAAACTTGGAGATACGAGGTTTCCGCCCGGCTCTTAACACACCACCTCCTCACTCCCAAGTGTATCCTCTCTCTCTCTCTCTCTCTCTCTCTCTCTCTCTCTCTCTCTCTCTCTCTCTCTCTCTCTCTCTCTCTCTCTCTCTCTCTGGTCCTATCTGTCTTTCTCCTGTTCTCATTGTGTGTGTGTATCCCTAAAGAGCCTCCATTATTAGAACGTTATTTTTAGCTTCCTTTAACAGCTTTTTGCAGTGGCCCCGCGGGGTCCTTCTGCAAGTGCCTGAAAAGTACATGAAAAAATCTTTAGACATCTATTTCTCATTCTTTCTTTCTGTAACTCTTTTGCATTATAGACCTGGTGGCTCAGTCTGACCACAGAGACTTAACAGAGCCACATAGTTTCTATGTTCACATTAAACAAACATATAATGTATCTCTTATGCATAGAAAATATAATACCATGTGTTTGTGTGTTGTTCTTTACTGCATGGGTATTATTGAGAGATCCCCTCTGGAAGAATCAGTGTCTCTGTATCCACACTGGCATAACAAGGATTGTTGCATCAATATTGGAGATTTCTGCATGGATTTTCCATCAAAGAGCGGCCACTTAACCATTGTTTGTGCTTGTTGGGTGATGAAAGCTTAAATGCAGGTTTCGACGCGACAGGCGGATTGGACGA
This sequence comes from Nannobrachium achirus, assembly GCF_963921795.1. Lineage (NCBI taxonomy): Eukaryota > Metazoa > Chordata > Actinopteri > Myctophiformes > Myctophidae > Nannobrachium > Nannobrachium achirus. The sequence goes on from NC_137816.1 coordinate 54,646,013, forward strand.
TAAATGTGATTTATTGTAAAGCGTGAGACTTTGCACGGTGTGTGGTCTGGTTTTGTCTAGAATTGCTGGATTGAGGAACCTGTGTCAAATCAAAAAGTGTGTATGTGTTTGGTGTGTGTGTGTGTGTGTGTGTGCGTGTGCGTGTGCGTGTGCGTGTGCGCGTGTGTGTGTGTGTGTGTGTGTGTGTGTGTGTGTGTGTGTGTGTGTGTGTGTGTGTGTGGCTGGCTGCATGCATGCCTGTGTGTGTGCGTGCATGCATGTGTGTGCACATATTTAAAAACATTTAACACAATTGTCTGTTTTGGCAAGAGGGAAACTGAATGTGGGGTTGGTCAAGGGTGACTGAAAGCAGGAGTCTTGAATTGAGGAATAGGTTGTCACACTATGAAACTCCTCACTAGGGCTGCAACTATCAAGTATTTATATTCTATTGATTAAAGTGCATTTTTATTCTTTCCATATAAAAAAGATTTTAATTGATGAAAAATACTAAATAGCTTTAGCAGATTCTCAGGATGAAAACATCTCTGCATAACTCTGGCAGCATATCAGTGGTTTAGTACTAAGCTACTACTACTTTTCAGCCACAGCTAATTAGACAACACATCAGAAGAATGAGTTTGGGATGGATATTCTTTTCTGTCATGTCGAATGGGAAAAGTATTTGTCTCATCAGCAGCAGCAGCTACGCAGCGAGGGCGAACAATGGAATTTGGAAAACAGAGAATATGAAGTTAGTCTTGTGTGAGCTGTTGGTACTGCATACAGTACATAGGGACATAAGGACATACAATGCATACATAGGGACATACACTGCATACATAGGATAAAGTCAAACGTAGGAGCGGTTAGCACCACTCAAAAAGAGAGGAAGTGAAATGTCAGCCATACAGTAGCGATACCATATGAAACTACATCAAGATCTGTTGTCTCACAGCAACAAATGCACAGTGGTGGCAAAGAACAGGGAACTTGGAAAGCCATCACTTTTGAGCCATCAGTGAACTGAGAAAAAGGACGAAGGAACTGAAATATCATGCCCAAAACATTTTCCCACCGTCGAAAGAACAGCAACGCTAATTTATCTGACCTTTTGTGAGCAGAGAGCGATTCTTGAGGCTGAGTCTGGACCCTGAGCAGAGTTATAGGGCCCTTCTGACCATCTGAGGTTTTTTAATTTGCATGTGCCTTCGTGTGTAATCTCTAACTTCTTATAAGCATGTGTGCCTGCAGGCCTTCCTCAGTGGTATTCAACGGTGTGTGTGTGTGTGTGTGTGTGTGTGTGTGTGTGTGTGTGTGTGTGTGTGTGTGTGTGTGTGTGTGTGTGTGTGTGTGTGTGTGTGTGTGTGTGTGCGCGCGCGTGCGTGCGTGCGTGCGTGCGTGCGTATGTGTGTGAGTGCGTGCGCCTATCCAGGGCAGACAGGAGGGGGTGGACATTGACCCGTGGGAGGATGCTGACTACAGCATCTACAGAGCCACAGACCGCCATGGCTTCATGCAGTGAGTCTCTTCCACATGTCTGACTGCATCGCCCTGTCTGTGTTAACATGTCTCACTGCATCCCTGTCTCTGTTGACCCCATTCTATAAATGATGATAAATCAGGGGTCCTCAATGTTTTCAGGCCAGGGACCCCTTGTCACGATCTGGTGTTGTGATGGTGAGCACCCAAACGCAGAACTCAACTCAAAGTATAAATTGCAGGAAACCAAGGTTTGCAGTAGACGAAGACTTTACTTAAACAAAAGCATACAAGGAATCAAACTTAACAGAACACAAACTGAGGAACGGACAGCAATATAATGATCCAGCAATGAGAGCAAACACAGACAGGTTTAAATAGTCTCTGGACAACTAGGCAGTCATTAGTCAACAGCTCACAGCTGTGATACTGGGAGGATCTCAGATTGTCAATCAGGTAGGCTACTCACAGGAGGGGAGGGGCAAGCAGGACAAGGTGAAGTGGGGGAAAAGGCTGGGGCGAGACCCTGGAAGGGCCACCGTGTGGCCCAGATCATGACAGTACCTCCCCTCCAAGGGACGGCTTCCAGACGTCCCAAGACCGCACTCGGGGTACTGAAACAGGGCCAAAGACCCCAGGGACGGAGATCCTCACAGGGGGGGAAGGGGGGCGTAGCTGCCAGGGCTCTGGCACTAAGTGGAGCAGAGGGCACAAGCAGCAGCGGCCAGCGGGTGCTCGGTGTCACTGGACTGCAGGGCACTACGTCACTAGCCCGGGCGGACCACCACCGAACGACGGCCCAACGGCTGGGGCCCCTGGCGAAGACGTCAGATCATGACACCCCTTAGCTGAGAGGGAGATAAAGTAGAGACCCCCCCCACTACATATTGTATAAGATTGTGTACCAGACTTGTTTGACAGCACTGTCATCAGTATACGGTATGTTGAATTTGTGTTAATGTGTTTTTTCAAACATTTAACCACTTAACCTCTACACCAAACCTATTTGCCAAAAATAGCTGATCTACAAGCTCTGTAGATCTGCTATTTTTGGCTAAAGTTCTCCACAGAATAGGGATGCGAGGGTTCAAGTTGTTAATTTAAAACACGGTGCCGCACTGTGAGCTTGTAGATCTGCTATTTTTCAAGCTAAAGTTAAACTAATAATGCATACTAATGTGTTCCAGGCACTGTATGTCTCACTGCCTCCTCCTGTCTCTGTTAACATGTCTCACTTGTTCTAAACGTCGGTTTCAATATATTTTCGGCTAATTGCGCTCCTACAACATGACCTTCTGTCTAATTGTCTTTGTCTTCCATCCCCAGTGAGGAGGAACTGCCAGCCCATAGTGCACACGAAGAGAAGGTAAGGCAACGTGTTGCAATTATTTGTGTCATATTTGGGCTGCGGGAATAAAATAGTATTCTATAGTTAGTTACACTATAGTATTCTATAGAAATATTATAGTATTCGATACTATAGTTATTCTATTGCAATTCTATTGTATTCATAAACATTCATACTTGATTTAAGTGTCGGGGGAAAAAACATCTTGAGGAAGTGTTTGTGTGTATTCAACTTACATATCCTACCTCTCACAACATGCGGGCGTGCGTCTGTCTGTGTGAGAGCGTGCACGTTAAAATGAGATCAATGATAGAGATTTGTTTGTGCTTGATTGATTGATTACATGATTACTTGATTGATTACGTGATTGATTGATTGATTGGCTTGTTTGCATTGGGGTCCTTTTGTACTCAATTCAGAAAAGGCCTGTGTATTTGTGTGAGCATGTGTGCACGAAATATATCGTCACTGTCGGGCAGAAACCTCGTATCTCCAAGTTTCAAATTTGTAATTTTTTTCGCAAAGTAAAGCACTGCTTCGTCATATGGCCATCACACAAAAGTAGTGAAAGCAGCCGATCTACAAGCACACAACGCCTCGCGGTAGATCGGCTGTTTTCACTAGTTTAAATCATTTTAAAAACAGTTTTGGACATACAAGGTTTCCACCCGATAACAACGATGTGTGTGTGTGTGTGTGTGTGTGTGTGTGTGTGAGAGAGTAGTTGGTTGGTTGGTGGGTGACTGGAATATCAGATTCTCCAGCTATCCACTTTCAGAGATGTGATCCTCAGGCACGTCTCTTAGCCTGGCACCGTCTGTGGCTCTGCCTCAGCAGGACTCCTCCCTCCCTCAGCCCTGTTCTCCTTATTGATTGGTTTAAATAACAACAATATAATCTGAAGCTCTAAGAGGACCACAGGGAACAGTGTAGGGTGTATCTTTCTTCATGCTATTGGAATGCACTTGGTTCTTGTAATAAATGATACCAGGAGTCACACTGCCCAAATGAAGGAGAGTGTTTTCATTATACTTCCAGAACTATTACTCAGTGACGTCAGTTCAGCAAAATCTAAGGTATGGCAACATGCCTGGTGTCTTGCACGCGCGTACAAGATACCAGTCATGTTGCCATACCTTAGCAACAGGCATGATGAATTTATTTTAAGAAGTACATTTTATTTGTTTCCCCTGTAGCCAAGGCATGGCAGCTGCCGCCCATACCTAGCCATACCCAATTGACGCCTCTGATATTACTAAAAGAAAGGAAGAAATTAAACTAGAAAGAATACTGTCAATAATATGCATGTTGTGCGTCCTTCAGCCTTGTGACACAAAAGTCATCACTTCTGGGCAACTTACCGATCATTCGATCCAAGTTGAAAATCCAGCCATCCACCAATGGCAAACAAATTGCTCAGAAATATGTTCAAAATAGTTTATAGCATAAGTAGGGATGGAGCTCGAAACAAGGGCCCGCTACAAACTCGATAACACATTTATTGAGAACCCGGTATCAATAAGCTTTGGGCTTATCAAGCTTTTTAGCTGAGGCCAAACTGGTCAAAAAACATCAATTTGGTGCACTTGGTAGAGAGTTTTTGATTTTTGGTATGGTGTTAGATATGGGTATAAGGTTTTCAAAAACCATCGCAAACAAGTTGGGCTCGCCCCCTAGTGGTCTGTTTGCAATGAATCAAATATTAGATACGTCAGTATATGGTTCAAACCCCAAATAATTGATGAAAGAGATGTTTCAATGGATTCTGTTACTATTGGGTATGATAAACAACATACTAAAGATTAAAGGAGCTATAGTCAACTTTTTCTTGAAAAACGGATGCTAAAATGAAAATAATGTTTCCAAAATATTTTATAAAAAAATAAGCTTCATATATGTGTTTCTATTAAAAAATTACCCCAAAAAGCGTAAAATAATGATAAAATAATAATTTTGGCCATTGTCAGACCGACACTTTGTTTACATTCTAGTCTATAGACTAGGATGTAAACAAAGTGTCGGCCCTACAATGAAAAAGTTGACTATAGCTCCTTTAAGGAAAAAATAACTACCGGAAAGGCACCATTTTCAAGATGGCGTCCACGATGGCTGCCGGGAGCTGAAAATGCCTATAAACTGGGTTTTAATGTGTAAAAATTGATAATAAATCTGCACTTGGTGAAGAATTTTTGATTTTTTTTGTATGGTGTTAGGTATGGGTAAAAGGTTTTCAAAAACCATCGCAAACAAGTTGGGCTCGCCCCCTAGTGGTCTGTTTGCAATGAATTCAATAGTACATTTGTCAGTATATGGTTGAAACCCCAAATAATTGATAAAAGAGATTTCTCAATGGATTCTGTTACTATTGGGTATGATAAACAACATACTAAAAGTTTTTGGAGCGTGTGCTAGCACGAGCTCCCTATACGTGGCTTTGTGTGTCCACTTGAAAAATTGTGTTGGTCAGCACGAGTTGGTCAGCACGGCGGGATCTGCGCATGTGCGACTTTTACCACGTGCACGCACGCACGCACGCACGCACACACGCACGCACGCACACACACACACACACACACACACACACACACTCAGTCAAGAGATATAGAGCAGCAGCAGCAGCTCCACACAGACACACGCAGTGAAGGGCGAATGTGAACTGAACGTCCTTTGTTTTTTTACACATTAAATAGGCATTTTTAGCTCCCGGCAGCCATCGTGGACGCCATCTTGAAAATGATGCCTTTCCGGTAGTTATTTTTTCCTAAACTTTTAGTATGTTGTTTATCATACCCAATAGTAACAGAAACCATTGAAAAATCTCTTTTATCAATTATTTGGGGTTTCAACCATGTACTGACAAATCTACTATTGAATTCATTGCAAACAGACCACTAGGGGGCGAGCCCAAATTGTTTGCGATGGTTTTTGAAAACCTTATACCCATACCTAACACCATACCAAAAATCAAAAACTCTTCACCAAGTGCAGATTTATTATGAATTTTTACACATTAAAACCCAGTTTATAGGCATTTTCAGCTCCTGGCAGCCATTGTGGACGCCATCTTGAAAATGATGCCTTTCCGGTAGTTATTTTTTCCTAAACTTTTAGTATGTTGTTTATCATACCCAATAGTAACAGAATCCATTGAAAAATCTCTTTCATCAATTATTTGGGGTTTGAACCATATACTGACGTATCTAATATTTGATTCATTGCAAACAGACCACTAGGGGGCGAGCCCAACTTGTTTGCGATGGTTTTTGAAAACCTTATACCCATACCTAACACCATACCAAAAATCAAAAACTCTCCACCAAGTGCACGAACTTTCCCAGTTTGGCCTCAGCTATGTTATCGAGCATAGCGGCCCATGACGTCATGTTCTAACAATCAAGACAAGAGGCGATCAAGAAATTATTACAGTACTATTCATAATACTATAAAGCCATTTAACACTTATTGCACACTAATGAATGATTGTTTTAATGATATTTAATGATGATATTTATTACTTTTGTCAATCATCTTCATAGATGGTGGTCAGCCACAAACCCAGTCACAACAACTGGCCAATAAAAAAAGATACCAGTTCTGTTAAGAATTTGTTGTCTCACATACAAAATATTAGAAAATGCTCAATATTGGGCTCGATAAAAGCCTGGCTCAATAAGCAGGATCGATGAGGTTCTCATTATCAATGAAAATGTACGAGCTCCATCCCTAAGCACAAGTAAGCCTTGCAGAGCCATGTGGCCTATTCGACAGAAGCCTATTCCTGTTTCTGTAGCGTGAGGCTTGATGCCCAAGTACACCCCCTGGACATGACGCTAGTATGTCTCAGGGACATAGACATAGTTTAGACCATATAGTTTAGCCAACATTTTGAAACATTAAAGGGATATTTTACTTTGGGGAAAAAAATGAACACCCTGAACAGTTTTTAATTTGCTTGATTCAATATTTAGATATTTGATGTAAATGGTATCAGTCCCTCCTCACCCATTGTAACTTCAAACTCCATTTTAACCATGATAGATTCATTAAAACCACCCATTATCTTTTGTGGTGACTCATACTACCCTCCTAATACGTGAGCAGGCCGTGTTTCTTTTTTTTCTTACTTTTTTCATTTATTTTTAATAATTCTTTGGGAAAATGGAAAATATGAAACGCAAAAAAAGAATTATTAGAAATAAATGAAAAGTGTTATCGAAAAAAAACGGCCTGCTCACGTATTAGGTGACTATTATGAGTCACCAGAAAAGATAATGGGAGTTTTTAATGAATCTATCATGGTTAAAATGGAGTTTGAAGTTACAATGGGTGTGTAGGTTTCCTTGTAAACTCAAATTTGGCGGTGGCTGGAACTGTGCCATCTCGCTCTTCCTTCTCCCGTCTTAACTTCTGACACCATGTAGTATATTGACGAGGCTTGACAACGACTTTATAGTTCAGTGAGTTTACTTATTCCACAGCGTAGCATACAGCAGCATAGCATTCACATAGTAACAACTGATCTACTGAAAGTTGCACGACAGTACCGTTAAGTGTACTGTAGCTATGGGTGCCCAAGAGGCACAACTCCTAATATGTGACAGGGAGGGTGTGTATCTTTAAACAAGCAACTTAAAAACTGTCCAGGGTGTTCATAAAAGCCTGATTAGATGATAAAATTACCAAAAGTTTTTTTTGAAAGTGAAGTATCCCTTTAAGGCCTTTCTTTACATTTGACCAGGCTTGGAATTTCGTCATTTTAGGGACAAGGCCATTTGGCCTTTGGTGTTGTCCATTTTTGAGGGCACAAAGGCCAAATGCCACAAAGGCCAAAGGCCATCAAATAAACCACGTTTTTAGTCAATTGAAAGAATTTGTTGAATTTAAGGGTTAGGGATGATAACCTAATCTGCAGTGAAATAAATGGTATTTACAATCTGATCCATGCTCACCTGCACCAATCAAAGTCACTGGATTGGTTTAAAGATGGGGACTCTGGGGAGTTAAGATTTCAGAATCTCAACAAAACACACCGGTGTCTACATGACAAGAAAGAGACACCGGTGTCTACTGTCTACATATTGACAAGAAAGAGACAGAGGAGAAAGTGGTATAGTCAGCTGGGGCATGCAATTGGTTTGAGGGGCACAAGGCCAAACTAAGGCCATGGCCTTCATGGCCTCCATGAAATTCCTAGCCTGCATTTGACTGTCCATTTCTGTACCAGTACTTCTGCCTTTCAGAGAACAGTGCTTCTTGACACAGTCCAGGATAGCAGGTATGCTACGGAATCTTACTGTTTAAAACGCTAGCTTGTATTCTGTCGTCCTCGTAGCGTAAGCAGCTGGAGATAGAGCGAGTGGAGAAATGGCTGAAGATGGTGAAGAAATGGGAGAAGTACAGGAACAGTGAGCGGGTAAGTACTTACTGCAGGAGCCACACCTAACAGCTAATGGGTCTCTGGGTTTATTTTGGCCGGATTGTGTGCTGGGAACTTGGGGTGAAAAATGTATGATTGACAAAATAAATGAGATAATCACAGGGAAGTATATTAAAGTAATTTCCATGTATTTTTTCTGTGACTTGCAGCTTATTAGACATGTTGGTAAACCCCACCCATCCCATAGTAATTCCATGTCGGTTCAAATACTAATGCTAAATTCTTCCCAGCTATGCTTTAAGACCATAGGCTGGCTCACTCGCTGTTGTCAGGGACGTGCAGAGAATGTAGAGAGGCAGGGGCTGAAATTTCTGAATGGGCCTTTTGGTGAAAATATCGAAAATAGCAGACCTCCAAGTTCACAACGCGTCGCACTGCGACGCGTTGGAGCTTGGAGGTCGGCTATTTTCAGTACTTGATAGTTGATACCACACTGAACTATAAGCATAATCAAGTCAATACTGGAGATGTGGAGTACGGCATGGATTTCTACACAGAGAGGGCAATTCTTTCAACATAAGATGCTGCATTCAAGTTCATAAGAGGCAATTCTCTTGAATGCTTCCTCCAGGTACATGGCATGATGGAAAGAGGGCATTTGCATTTCTTTCACCATAGTAAAAACTGCATTCATGGTCTGGAGAGGGCACTTTTTACTGACGCATAAAAGGGCAGGGGCTCAAGCCTCCTTTGATGTCTATGTGTGCCCGTGCCTGCACGCTGTTAAAGCCTCTCATTTGGCCTGCTTTAAACAATTAGCTCTCCTCTCCTTGTATGGCGTCTGCTCAACACTCTTGTCCTCTCCTTTTCCCCTCCCATCCTCTCTTCTCCTCTCCTCTCCTCTCCTCTCTTGTCAGATGGTAAAGAGGGTGTATAAGGGCATTCCCCTACAGCTCCGTGGTCAAGCGTGGTCTCTGATGCTGGACGTGGAGAGAGTTAAAAAGCAGAATGAAGGCAAATACGAGGTAGTGACTACAACTTACTTCATATGATATGCAAACCGGTGTCCTGAGTGTAACGTACTGTATGAGGAAAATGGCATGCAAATGTAAATACGGATCAATTGTACAGTAGAGTCGGTCTGGTTATGAATGAGTCATAGGCTACACGATGTAGATACATTACACACAACGCGAGGACACTAGCCTGGGTGCCAGTCTGTTCGCTCCGTTCCGTGATTTGTTTTGTCTCTCCGCATCACAGTCTAACAAACTGCGGCTTCCGATTGGTCTGTGGTGCGGAGCAACCCTAACCCTACTCTGATTCGTTGGAACAACACCACGTGGCTTTCCAGCCACCGCGGCTTCCGATTGGTCTGGGGTGCAGGGCGGGACAAATACACCAGTCTGTATTGGCTGGCTGATGACGTAGCTACCCTAACCCTACTCCGATTTGTTGGAACAACACCCAATCAGCAACGACCTCGCTACGTCAAAACGGACGTTCAGAAATGCGAGTCAGCGGATTCATTTCCAGACTGTGCGGAGAGACAAAACAAATCGTGGAGCGGAGCGAACAGGCTGGCACCCAGGCTACGAGGACACATAAAGAGTGGCATGGAGTGGATAAAAGAAGCCTCCCTCCATCCAATGATTTTACAGCCTCTAGCAGATGGAAACATGAAATGACACAGAGGCGTTCCCGGATTGAAAGGTATAAAGACGTATAGCTTACTACAGGGCTTAACGGGTAAACACTGTAGTGTCCCAACACAAACCTGGCCATCACAGCAGACATTAGGATTAGCATGTATTCCTATGATGGATGAGGATGAGTGAAGCAGATTAGAGGTCAGTGAGAGGTCTCGTCTTTGCATTCACTTTGTATGTAATCGCGCCGCTCGAACTACCCAGGTTTGAACGCAGCTTTAGCCATAATGGTGACACTTGCTTTCTTCTTTCCACAGAGAATGAAGGAGCAGGCGCGGCTGTACTCGTCTGAGATCAAGCAGATAGACCTGGATATCAACAGGACTTTCAGGAACCATATCATGTTCATGGACCGATTTGGAGTGAAGTAAGCACCGGTTTCCAAATATTTCCAGTATCACTTTCTTTTGAAAAAAACATGAAACACAGCTACACAATATGACCAGGGATTAAAGGGGATAAAACAACCCCCCTCCCATTTTATCTTGACTTTAAACTTGCAGAACATGCCTCAATTCTGCTTTTAAAATCTTGGATACTTACTTGTGTTGATACTTGGATAAATACCTTCATCAAGCTATCTACCTTCATCACCTTAAATTCCATGTTTTGTGTTTCTGTGCTGACATGTCACTGGCAGCGGCTATAGTTTGTCTCCCTGCTCTTATATTGAGACGTTTTGATCGTGTCAAAGGTCATGTCTCACCTAGAGACACAGGATCTGACTTCAGCACTTGCGCAGGAAACTGGGTTCAAATCTGAGGAAAGTTACATAGTGGTGCTTTAAATACAGGTTCAGTTAAATTATCATAATTCGACACATTTGGAATTGCAGATTTGTGTGGCTCCGTTTTCGTTATAATTCGTTGTCATTTGAGTTGCTTGGCGAGTTCAGATCTCTAGTGTTGTTGCCATTTGTAGTGCAAGTTTAGAGTGCAAACTGTTCCACTGCTTAATGCAGGGAATTTGATTTTGCAACCTCAGCGTGAACTCAGACTGAGGAGGGGGGGGGGGCAGCAGAGAGAGAGAGAGAGAGAGAGAGAGAGAGAGAGAGAGAGAGAGAGAGCGAGAGAGAGAGAGAGGAGCATGCAGAGTTCTTGCCTGTGTGCAGGGCTTGTTTGGAAGTGGAGCCAGTGGCGGAGTGATGTCACCGACAGCCTAATAGACCACAGAGGCCTGCTGCAGTGGAAAGTCTGGGACAGCAGCCTTGTTGCACAAAATGCTTCAATATTTTACAGTGAGCAGCAGTGACCCTGCAAGAGAACGCACAGTCGCTGCTGTTACAGTATGTGCTATGGCATTGGTTCTCAAACCTTTTCATGTCAAGGACCCCCAAACTGACATTTATTCACCCACAGACCCCCATTTGAAAAGATATGCCAGGGACCCCCATATAAGAGAAGATTGTTACAGCTCTAGCAGTGATTCTGAATCATTTTAATTTCAAGGACCACCAGTTTGACATATATTAGGCTACAGACACCCATTTAATGCCATTTCTATCTTTAAGACCCCAATTTATATTGTAAAATCAATGTTAATTTAACTCTGAGAGTGTACAAATGGACCCTAACGGGTCCATTTGGTTCCATTTGTACACTCTCAGAGTTAGATACCCATAAGGGTCCATTTGGTTCCTAACTATCATTTAGCTGAGGACCCCCTGGAACTCTCTCAAGGACCCCTGGGGGTCCCCAGACCCCACTTTGAGAACCAATGTGCTATGGCGTGCAACATGGCTAAGAGGCTGTTGTGACTTACTGTTGAAGGTCTGTTGACAGTGATATTCAATATTGTGATAGACAGTACACAATTCATATCCATTATTATATTCATTGTTTGTAGTCTGTACATACGTACAGTAGGTACTGTATATTTATAGTTGATAGACTGTTAATAGCCATGCATATCCACCCGTATTCTCGCTCTTGATAGACTATAAAATATATTCCATGGTGATTTGTGTACCGTATTGCTACAGTATGTAGGCTTACTAGGCTACAGTATATTCATTCATAAATGATGTTCACTGTACATTATTGATAGACTGTAGGCTACATATGTTTACTCATTCAGAGACCAGTGCAGATATCTAGGACCATCTATTTCTGCTCAGTAATACATTTTATTTTATTTTAACTTCGATGGTCTTACTCTCATTTGTACCTCTAATGTGTTTAATTGTTACTGCTGAATTTCCCTCTGGGGATCAATAAAGGGTTATCTTATCTTTTAGTGTGTAAGATTCATTTGGATTAGGCTATATGTTAATTGTGACCGTAGGGAGCAAGTTTACTATGAGAACCGTCACAGCTTGTCCGTATGTATGTATACGTGTAACGCCTGAGACTGTGGTTCCCCTGACACATCACTGTGACATCACAGGTGACAGGGCAGTGATGTCAGATACGCAGAACAGGGATCTCCATATAGATGGCTTTTGACTTTTAGCCTTTAGGCGTCTTACTGGTAGTATGACATGCCTTTTTTGTGTGGTCAGTCCAACAACTATAAATACCTATACAGTAGCTGCATATGTATTATGTATGAATGAATGAATACATGGATTGCATGTTCCACATGAAGACCTGCTATTTACTGATCTCTCCTCTTCCACACAGGCAGCAAGCTCTGTTCCATGTTCTGTCTGCGTACTCTGTCTACAACACAGTGAGTTTATTGTCACCAAAATAACCGTTCATCCCAGAATCCTTGTTGGAAATACAGTGGATAATATGCAGTGGTGTAAAGTAACTTTACTTAAGTACTTTTACTTAAGTTCTGTACTTAAGTACAATCTTGAGGTATTTGTACTTTCCAATTTCCAATACTTTTACTTCTACTCTACTACATCTCGGATCCAAATATTGTACTTTTACTCCTCTACAATTATTTGAAAACTTTAGTTACTAGTTACTTTGCAGATATAAATCATAATATTAGAAAAAACACATAAACCACATGAGCCCTTTTTTTATACCTAGGCTATTTGAAAATAGCCGATCTACAAGCCCACAACGCTGTGGGCTTGTAGATTGGCTATTTTCAAAGAGTGTGTACTTTTGGTACTTGGAGTACATTTTGATACCCATACCCAGACTGTAAGGGTGCCCTCACACCAAAATACCTATGAGGGTGGAATCCGCGTTCCGCCAATGCATTTCAATGAGAGTGAAGCGGTTTCATGCCAGCAGAGGATTTCTGCAAAAAACGCTCCCTTCTCATTGAAATGCATTGGCGGAACGCAGATTCCACTCTCATAGGTATTTTGGTGTGAGGGCACCCTAACAGAGTATTTCTATATTGCATTACTGATACCTTTACTTAAGTAAAATATTTGAGCCACTGATAATATAGTACAGAGCTAGACTTTGTCTTCTAAATGTGTAGTATTAGCGGTGTGTCGCTGTCTGCTGTCTGTTCATTAACATAATGACCTGCAGGAGGTGAGCTACTGCCAGGGAATGAGTCAGATCGCTGCGCTGCTGCTGATGTACATGAACGAGGAAGACGCCTTCTGGGCTCTGTCACAGCTGCTGACCAATCAGAGACACGGCATGCACGGTGAGGAGGACAAGCACCACTGCAGGGAAAAACTAGAACTGGACTCTGTCAAGGTGCCAACTTGCTCCTTGTGCACAAGTAGACCATACATGGCCTACTTGTGCGCCAGCAGAGCGTGCCATGAGGTGTTCCTTCAGTGACATCACCACTGGCATCACCAGGAATGCTGGTAATGGCTGTTAATGATGACGTTAACAGAAATGCTGGTCCTTGATTGGCTACGGGCTTGGCACAAGTAATAACTAATCCGATTATCCTGTTAATAAGAATACTATTATTAGTAGTAGGTCTATTTTTAATAATAATTCTCCTATGAATAATAAAACTACTTTGTATTTTGTTTCTGTTGGCGAGACTGTGCATATGCCTTGACTTACACCAGGATTGTGTATATGATCTCGCGTTTGAATTTATTTTGCATGTCAGGGCGATATGAAAATGAGGAAATAGCCAGCACACAATGAATGTCCTTTTTGACAACGCTGAAACGTGTCCATGAGAGGTAATAAACCATGTGAAAAGGACATTCATTGTGTGCTGGCTATTACCTCATTTCCATGTTATCTTAAAGACTTATATTTAATCTGGAGTGTTGCAGGCTTTCTTCTTAATTGCAGGCGTTTCTCTCAAGTCAGGGCGTTAACCAATAACCATCTTAGATCAGACTGTATAGTAGATCAGGGGTCTTCAACAGGGGGTCCGGGACCCCTAGGGGGTCCTCAGAGTTACTACAGGGGGGCCACCAGATCTTTGTGATAGGATAATTATTTTAAATTAACAACTTGAACCCTCGCATCCCTATTCTGAGGAGAACTTTAAAAATAGCAAATCTACAAGCTCTCAGCGCCTCGCAGTGCGAGACATTGAGAACTTGTAGATCAGCTATTTTCGGCAAATAGGTTTGGTATAGAGAGCAGACCAAGTACAGAGTGAAAGGTCAAGTTATCTAAAAACATGAATCCAACATAGACTGATGACAGTGCTGTCAAACAAGTCTATGAATCTATCTATGAAATTGATGAAAATCTGCATCACAGATTTATACAATATGCTTCATTTCTCTCTCAGCTAAGGGGTCCTTGGCCTGAAGACGTTGAAGACCCCTGCAGTAGATAGATAGATAGATAGATAGATAGATAGATAGATAGATAGATAGAGATAGTAGCCCACCACCGTACAGTACATGACATAGATGACAACACATTCATGCTGGCTGGCTGACTGACTGCGTGTTCCTCGCTCCCCTGAAGGACTCTTCGTTCCCGGGTTCCCTAAACTGCAGCGGTTCCAGACACATCATGATCAGATTATTTCCAAACTCATCCCCAAGCTGAAGAAACATCTGGTGAGATCACAGGCCTTGGCCTGAGTAATGCAACAAACGTTCATAATTTCGTAACAGCAATTTATGAAATGAGAACTGTGTCTGATAACCTTAAAGGAGTAGTTCACCCCCCCAAAAAAAATCTCTCTCTCTCTCTCTCTCTCTCTCTCTATATATATATATATATATATATATATATATATATATATATAGATATAGATATAGATATATAGATATAGATATCACCCTGGCCACAATATGCCCTCCGGTTGGTACCAAGATTTCTAGCGGAAGTGCTGCGTTTAACAGAAGTTACGTCATGCGGTGCGGGTCTGTTTACATTCCCCAGCGAAAAAGTAAAAATAGATTGTAGCATCGCCTGAATCAATGTTTTTGTTTGTATATTGTTTATTGCGAGTGCAACCAACGCTTTATTCCAGCGGGGAATACCTTTGCACTGTGAAAAAAGACAAACATTCTGCCCCACCTCCTAGAACGGTCTCTGCCTCATATTGTCACCAGGCTTTTCTCTTCGCAGATGAGTAAGCCTGGCTACGCGAGGCTATATAGATATAGATATAGATATAGATATAGATATAGATGGTGACTCAAATGCATTTGGGTCCCCATCTGGAATCAATGGGGTTACATTGTAATGAAATATTTGTCTTAGGAATTGCAACTAAAACAAAACAAAAATAGTATTGAACTCAATGTCGTGAGTAATCAATAGGAAAAAAATAACATTTCGGGGGTGAACTACTCCTTTAATGTACTTTTAAGGTGCATAATTTGGAGTATGGCATTTCCTACAAGTACATTGACTGTCTCTGTCTTTGTATCCATATGTTGCATTTCTCTATCTCTCCCTCTCTCTCATCTCTCTCCCAATATCACCCTTGGTCTCTCCATCTTTCTCCATCTCTGTCATTCTATTTCTGTCCCTCCATTATTAACCAACCCATCTCTGTTGTCTCCCCTTGGCTTATCACTCCTGCACGTCTCTCAATCGCTCTCTCTCTCTCTCTCTCTCCCTCGCTCTGCAGGACAGAGAGACGATGTCCACAGGGATTTACACCACCAAATGGTTCCTCCAGTGTTTCATTGACAGGGTGAGATAACCTTCCTTCAATTCCTCCTCCTCTTTCCACACAGTAGATCTGCTATTTTTTGAAAAAATTAGACAATTTGTGCAAGTCTTTGAATATTTTGACCTGATTCTATATAAATGTATTCTAAATCCTTCTTGTAAAATGGTGTAAAGTGTAAAGTGGTTCTCAAACTTTTTCATGTCAAGGACCCCTAAAATGACATCTATTTGCCCGCAGACCCCCATCTCAAAATATGTTGTTCAGGGGCCCCCCCCCCCAGAAGCAGAGATTTGAATGCTAAAGTTCAAAGATTTGCACACATTTTCACGATTTTTCAAAAACTGTGCCGCGCTGTGAACTTGTATATCTGCTATTTCTTTTTTTATAGTTAAAGCATAAATGTGTCTTTGAAAGTATAACAATAGAGTTAAAGCTGTAGTACTCTTAAGTGAAAAAACTCTACAAATTAATGATCAGAATTTTGTTTAACTTACATTTTTTAACACAAAACTTTTAGTTTTAAGTTAACCAATAAATATCACTTTTGCATTCACCACATTCAGCTGGTTCATCGGAGCTGGATTGAAACAATCAACGCATTTAAAACCCAGATATTCTTTGTATGATTAAAACCGAAAAAGAAAAATAATAACAGTGCCTGGTGATATTCAATCTACATTAACAGTTTTTTAAGGCTAAACTACTATTAGCCTTCGCTAGTGTGCTGCATGCCCACAATCCTGTGGTGTTGGTGGTCTGGCAGGGGCAAGGCTGTTGTCAGCACTTGGCGGTCCCCGGATGGGCCCTGTGGGTTCCTGTGGTGTGGGAAGAAGACAAACCCCCTGACTCCAGCTACATGCAGCAGGAAGCAAGAGACCCGGGGATGGGAGACATGAAACCGCTGGCACTGACAAGTTCGAATGAACTACCGGTAGCCAGAAATGAAGTCTAGGGTTGAGACCGTAACAATGTTTTTGCTCTTACTTTTGTAGACCCCTTTCACCCTGACCCTTCGCCTGTGGGATATCTTCATCTTGGAGGGAGACAGGATCCTCACCGCCATGGCCTACACCATCCTCAAAATACACAAGAGTAAGGAGATTCTTACACCATCCTCAAAATACACAATCATCAGTACTTTGCACGTTTCTTAGTTTTACTATTGATGCAGCTGGTCATCTAACAACTCTGTCTGTGTGCATGTGTGCGCCTGTGCATGCCTGTGTGTGTGTGTGTGTGTGTGTGTGTGTGTGTGTGTGTGTGTGTGTGTGTGTGTGTGTGTGTGTGTGTGTGTGTGTGTGTGTGTGTGTGTGTGTGTGCAGAGCGCCTTCTGAAGATGTCTCTGGAGGAGCTGAGAGAGTTCCTACAGGAGAGAATCGCTCAGAGCTCCGTGTACCACGATGATGTCATCATAGAGCATCTGCAGGCCTCCATGACGGAGCTGCGCAAGATGAAGCTGGACATACCTCCTCCAGGTGATCTATTTAGTGCTCGTCAGGGAGGGTCCCAGTTAAAATATGATTTTTATGGGGGTCACAGCCTAAAAAGGTTGAGAACCACTGCTTTATACTATTGTCCTACATGCAAAATGATGATTTCCAAAACTTTGCTCATTTGGTTGTCAAAGTGTGTGTTTACGTGTCTGTCCGGGTTTACCATGCATATCTAGAGAACCGTCTGACAGATGGACTTCAGTCATTTAGTGTGTGTTGCATAGGACCTGTTCTGTTAGGTGACATCACAGTGACGTCAGAGCATGATGTCAGAGCGACAAACCCATAGAACCACAGTATCTGGCGTTAGAGACAGAGATACGGGCAAGCTGTGACCATTCACATACTAAACTGCAACCTACGGTCGCAATAATGACACGCTCCTCGGTTACGCAATACCCGTTATACCCAGACAAACGGGCATCATCCTAGTAATAATTGTAGATGACCAGATGACATTCAACAAATGAACATTCAACCAGTGGTTCTCAAAGTGGATTCCAAGGACTCTGTGGGTTCCTCTAGGTGCCGGCTACACAGAGCTGGATATTTCTGAAGCTAGACATTTTTTTGTGCGGTTGGGGCTTGCAGCCACACGTACTGTAGCTGGATATTTTGGCCACGAAGCTGGATATTTTTGAAACCGGATAAATAAGTGGAGACATTGAAATATATCTGATTCACTGGATCCGTGTTGACATGGAACCTGGATATCTCTGAAGACTTTACTGTGTGTGTGCTTGTCCCCCTAGTGGAGGTCTGGGGACTCCGATTATTTTAGACCTAGATATCTTTGTCATGTGGATATCTGAAAAACCGGGATATATGAAATATCCAGCTCCGTCTGGATTGGCTCATACAAGTCTGTAACTCTGACAGTGTACAAATGGAACCAAATTTTAAAGTTTGAGAAACACTGAACTAGACAACAGTGTGATACACTCTAACAGAAAGTTATGTTGTTTATTTCTGCAGGGAAACCAGAGGAGCTGCCTCACAAGCCTCTGGGCCAGGAGCTGCCACTGCTGCTGAATCCGGTCCACAACAAGCCTGCCTCAGCCGGAGCCGGCCTGAGCCTGCACATCATCTCCCACCAGCAGCCCGACGCCATCTCTCCAAACCAGAGCCCCTCCAAGAATCCCAGGGACCTGGACGTCACCAACGAAGAGGAGGAGGCTCCGCTGCCGTCCCCGGACCCCGTCATCATCCACAGTCGGACTACCTTCACCCCCCACGGCTCCCCGCTCACGGGGCCTCCCCCGTACCAACCTCCAGGGAGTGACGTCGCGGAGGATTGTCGTTTACCGTCTCCGCTTGTGGAGGGCTCCACTGATGCCCTGCCCGACCCTGCAGCAGTCGTTACTATCGCAGGTCACCCTCCTCCTCCACAGGACACATCAGAGTCGCTTTCGGGAGAGCCCGCAGACGAGCCGACGACTACCAGCAGCCCCAACCAGTCCTCCTGCAGGCTCACGAGGACTCGCTCGTCGTCTGGGCACCACATGGACTCCAGCCTGTCCCAGACGACCGAGAGCCTGTCGGCAGCAGAGAGGGCTGAAGATGTATACCTGGCCCAGTTGCTGGAGCAGGCGGCCACGTGCACGCTGCCTTCCAGTTCTAACCAGGCTCATCAGGACACAGACGGAGGACGCGAGGAGATGTAGGACACGTTGCAAAATAAACTAAAGACTCTGTCCCTGCATTCAGCTGCTACAATGTGGACACATAATTAACCCATTTAAGACCTGGAATTATGATCGTGCCGTGCACGATTTTTAAAAAATAGCAGATTACATGTAGATCTGCTATTTTTTAATAGTTAAAGCATAAAATAATGGTTAAAGTGGTTAAAGCGTCGCTGCTCAGCCTGTGGGTTGGGACCGGTCCGGCGGAGGGCCATGAGAGGTTAATTCTACATGGTCACAGACTATAAAGAACAACTTGGATAACAGAACGTTGTGCTGTGAAGTGCCACAAGTTCCACGTCACATCAAACAGTATGTTCTTGTCCAGGTGACATAGAATGACCTTTTGAAGGGACTCTTGGGGAAGAGTAGTGGGCTGTAACACAAGAAGAGGACAGCAACACATTCGCCTTTATAGCGGAAAAATAACTGACTTTTTGTATTTTTCTTTTTAAGGTTTTGTATGTTTGCTTTCATCAGCCTTTGTAAAATGTTTGCCAATATAGTCATAGTTTTATTTTTTCATGTCATAGGATGCCTTATTTGGATTTGCTTCAGTTCTGGTGTTGAACATGGCACAGTGATTATAATGTTGGTCAGATAAAAAGGAAGTAGTGTTCAGATAGAACTGTAAACCGTGCATGTTACCTCAGTGAGCTGGCTCACTTTCATTATGATTGTAAAATATTCTCAAAAGGTGGCAACGATCTTAAGGAAAGACTTGAAGTCAATTGTAACAGTTGCCTCTTTAAGGTCAATAATATATTGATCACTTGCTCACTGATCAAGTCGTTAAAAAGAAGCAGACTGCTTTAGAACCCTTTCTCTAATGTTCAATTGGAACATTTGCTACAGTATTTCTGTTGATACCTTGTGGAATGATGGTGAATGTTACAATTAAGGTTACAATTAAAATAGGCTTTTGTTGATCGTACAAAAGGTCTCTTATGACGAGACGTTTGATGTAAATGTATTGGTTTCTGATAACATTGTTGTTTAAAACTATAATGTACTGTTACAAGTATGCCCAGGATTATCCTTTTATGAATAGGCTATATGCACAGAGAAGTTGGGTCTATTCTCACTTCCTTCACAGGTGTTACCAATGAAGGCTCTGTTCCATTCTGGTCAGACAGAGTCAGGGTGCTGATATTGTTGTATGTTGTCTCACTGGAAACACTCTGCTACACCAGTGGGTCTCAAAGTGTGGTCCAGGGTCCCTCATGGTTCCTTGGGCGTTCCAAATGACCCCTTAAAAGGTTTGTAACTCTGAGCGGGTCCATTTGGTTCCAGTTCTACACTCTCAGAGTTATGGGGGTCCTTGAAATAAAGGTTTTGCGAACCACTGTGCTACATGAAATGGGACAGAGCCTTCATTAGTATCATTGGTAACACCTTTGAAGGAAGTGAGAAGAGACCCAACTTCTCTCCAATATGGCTGCTGTGCATATAGCCTACTAGTCAGGGAATATCTCAAAAAGAATCTTCACCAATTCAGTTTCCCTAGGAGAATCTGTGACAGATGCTGAAAAGGAATGTTTTTCATGCAAAACAAATGCTTGCAATGGATTTGGAATCATGCAAAACCCCAAATTTGACCCCTCACTTAAAGCAGATTTATTTTTATGTGTTATTTCCTGTATAGTTAAAGCCATACTGTGTAAGATGCCCAACTAGTGGTCATTAGCCCTATAGCAAACCGCGGTCGCGTCCGTGTCTTTCGGACGTTTTTCGTACCTTCAGACCCCC
Organism: Nannobrachium achirus; assembly: GCF_963921795.1. Lineage (NCBI taxonomy): Eukaryota > Metazoa > Chordata > Actinopteri > Myctophiformes > Myctophidae > Nannobrachium > Nannobrachium achirus. Next base: position 54,666,814 of record NC_137816.1, read on the forward strand.
GCGTCTGCCTCCACCTCGCTGAGATCTATCTTTTAAGGGGTCCCTTGTTCCTGTGCGTTCAGTAATTCCAGAGATACGGACTCCTTCACCCTGCCTGGTAGGCGAAATTACCTAGAGAAGGGATGGTACAAACGGGCGACAACAAATATGGCTGCCATAGCGACCCCACTTCAAGATGCGCTGTGATTGGCCGGCAGTTGTATAACCCTCGCTGTGATTGGCCGGTAGTGTGATGACGCAATTTTGGCGCGAGATCCGGTCCACGGCAAGGATCTCAGTTTACATACAGAGAAGGCTTTACAGGCTGAAATTCACGGCGCGGATCTTCTAAAACTTTTGTGATTTAATAGTTAGGAGAATTTTAAGATTTGTTTTATAAAAAAAGTTACATAGTACAACTTTAAGTTAATGGAACCCCAACTTTCAGCAGCTGTCACGGATTCTCCTAGGGAAACTGAATTTCAGTCTTTGTGAGATGTATTTCTAGACACCTTTACAAACACATTGGTGAAGACATTTCTTGGTAAAAAGGTTTGGACCTTTTCTCTGAAGATATTCTCTGACTATACCTATTGAGGCTGTAGCAGCAGTACACCATGATTAGCAGTAGTCAATGACTGACATCTAGTGGTTAGTTTGAAGTTAGGCATGTTTTCATTTTGTTACATAAGAGAAATGTAGAATGGGGCCTGCTAGAATTCTGCTATTAATTTAAAATAATTGATGTCAGAGGGTTGTACCAAACCACTGTTTTTGGAGTGGAGTATAATGTTCTTTTAAATCCAGTTTAGTTGGCATCTCAAACTGCAATACTTATTGCAGTGAAACAACGTTATTTAATTAAAGGTTACTCATTGATACCCAAAGTGGATCCAAGTGTGATTCTTGCCTTTACCTTAACTGTCTGTTTCCAGTGGAACTTGGAAGTTCCCGAAAGCGTGCGCACACACACACACACGCGCACACGCACACGCACACACACACACACACACACACACACACACACACACACACACACATACGTGTAGATGTGATTAGGAGGACATATGTGTCGGTGTATGTGTATTAACCGGACATCTAAAAAAAAAAGTGGATTTGGGCTCTCTAGACCAATAGAAACACTTCTGCTATTTCAGAATTGTCCATGTTTTAGCAGGACACCAGTCCTGTCGGGTGTATGTGTATTAACCGGACATCAAAAAAAAAAGTGGATTTGGGCTCTCTAGACCAATAGAAACACTTCTGCTATTTCAGTATTTCCATGAATTAGCAGGACACCAGTCCTGTCCTGCTAATCCAAAATGTCCTTATTAGATAAATTATTAAAGATAAATATGGATCTCTAAATCCATAGTTAAAATAAGAAGAGAGAGACCAAAGGACGTATCTTAGATTGCTGTATTGAGGAGAGACAGACAAGGTAGACAGACAGTTCTAAATCTCTCCCCACCCTAACGGTAGGGCAGAGGATTCTCTCTCTCCTCCAAGATGGAGGAAAACATGTATATAAAGACATACAGTTTATGACAGTAAGAAGCGTGGAACTTATTCATTTGTTCCCAAATCATAACAAGGAAGTAGTAGGAACTCATTGATTCGTTCCTATATCATAACAAGGAAATAACAGGAAGAAAGTGCCACGTAGTGTTGGTAATTTTCCACCACTAGTGACTTATATCAGACAGAGGAAGACAGTGAGTCTGGTGACATACAGTATAAACCAAAACATGATTCTATTCAGGGCATTCAAAGTTATTATGACCTTTAATCAGTTTGCCTGAACCTACAGTATGCGACCAAAATGTGGTCTCTTATATACTGTACGTTCAGTTCATATTATGCCTTTATATGGTCATATGAGACTCATACACCAATAACATAATTATGTATCATAATCTATCCTAACAATCTATCCTTTTAATTTTTGTATGAGGTTCATATGACCTCCATATTAAACATTTTATCAGGGTAATAATAATAATAATATGAAGACTTTAATAATATTTAGAAATTCAAATTTTCAAAAGAGAACTGTAATAAATCCTTAGTTAAAGAAACTTGACACCAAATAAAAATATTTCATCGTTTTTTACAGATGAAATGAAGACAGAATTAAAATTGAATAAACAGATAAAAATAAAGAATGAAAAATGAAAACCTGTAATAAAAGATTAATTAAAAAAAGTCCATAAGTCCAGTGATCGGATGACGATGACGACGATGATGGTGATGATGACGGGGACGATGATGACGGTGGTGGGGCAGTGGAGAGACGGCGGTGAGGACATGCAGAAGCTGTGGGTTCTTCTGGGTCTTAGATTGCGTCTTCTTTCAGGTGTTTCCTACGGGGGACGAAACCTGGCCAGTTTACTGTTTCCAAAACAATTTAGTTCAGAACTTCAGGTAGCGTTTGTACTACATGGCTGTATTTCAACAGTGCAACAGAAACTCACCGACCGGTGGATTGGCTCGTGCACTGGTCTGGCCGGGCCTCAGGTCGTGGTTCGTCTGCACCCCATCAGTCAGGTGGTTTTCGATGATGACCCGATTCTCCTTCCCCACACTCTGCATTCCTCTCTCCGTCCAGTCTCAAGCCCATGTAAACAGAAATATTTCAAATTAAGTTTCAAATAAATCTTAAATCAATGAAAAACCAAATTAAATAAATTAAAATCAAATTAAAATTAAAATATATTAAACCTTAAACTCCCCCCTTTTTTACAACAAGTTGTAAAAGTTAAATAAAATAATTTAAATTATTTAAATCAATGAAATGAGCTTTAAATCATACACTACAGTACTGTACAGTAGCAGCTTGGGCACAGGGGAGTCAGTGATAAGTAATACGCCTCAGGGGCGAGAAGCGACCTTGTGTCTAAAGGTTGTTATGGTAACCAGGGGACAGGAAGTTCCCAACCGAGCTTTATGGGTAATGAAGTCTTAACAGTAAGAGAACAGGGCAATTAAACAAAATACCATAGACAGTAAACAATCAGAACGTTTACGAAGAATAGGAGAAAGGAAAGTCTAAACAGAGACATGTTCCCAAAACAATTCTCTCACACACAGACCATCTGACCTTGACAGATCCAGGTGGTTTCTCACAGACAGTCAACCAGACGCTGCACTCAGAAGTGCACACACACACACCTCAACTAAAATGGATCACAGTCACATGCACGCTCACGCACACACTCACACAAGAGTGGGGGAGAGGGAGTGAAAAAAAAGATAAGGGCTTAAAGCGACATTTACGCACACACACAGGCGCATGCCCGCACTCACACATACAGTACTGGAGCGGCACGCACATTGACCAAGAGAGAGGGGGGGGTGGAGCTCACACATTCCCCCTCTACCTCACACGCACATGCATGCACGCACGCACACATACTGTATAACAAACTCATACTCAGAGAGAACTCATCAAATAAATGATATTATAGTATAATACACAGCCAGAAGCCTCTGGAGGTTTTAAAACTTAACGTTACAACATATTATATTAATTTAGACATCAATAATTTAGTTAGTTATTCTTAATCTTAAATCTTAACTTTAATTTCTCAGAGACATTTTAAAACGTCTTAAAAGTATTTAATATTACAGAAAACAGAACTGGTCAGTAACATAGTCAAAGATAAAATATTTGTTTCTCAATTTCCAATGGCTGGGCCAAGCCATGAAAGTGAGAGACCTAAATAAACACAGTATTATCGGTACATAAACAGATAACTGACAAATACTGACCATTTCATATGGTCCAGTCATAACAAGCTATAACCACAAACTGACTATGAGCACGGTTTTAATCAGGCTGACTAGAAAGCACACGCCCTAGGTTATAAGCCCAACATATAATGACCATTCATAGGGTCCAAACAAACTGACGACAAAAACAACTGTACCGTAAAAAGTTAAAGTCTGAAAATCAGTATTGTCTCTGCACTCCTCATCACAATGAGAGAGCGAGAGCACGAACCAGAGATAGTTAAAAATAGATTAAAGGTGTTGTACATACACCCTGAAACAAAGATGAAACAAAGAGTTTTACGACCATCTGTATCTAGTAGATAAGGATTAATTTACGACGCGTGTCAAACCAAAACATTATTAGGAGCTATCGGACTCCTCCAACGGAGAGAGAACATAATTCACAAATCATATTAATTATCATTACATTAACATCGTTAATTCAAAATTCAACAGACACGACACGTTACAGGGATTTAGTAAATATGTACTTATCTTAATCACTTAGGAATTTGCCGATGCGCAGAGATCCAGGAGGTGCAGCCGGGCGGTGGTGCATCGGTGGAAAATCCAGCCTTTCGTCACGGTCCGGTGCTGCTCCTGGATGTCTACGCGGTTCCACATTAATCCAAAACTCAGATAAACACTGTTGTCTAAATAAATTCCTTTGTCTGAAAATACAGCAATGTAGAGATAAATTCCAATTTTGGCTGGTTCCAGATACGTGTTGAACATTGTTCCACCGGGGGAGAGAAAGTGAACTTTAAATGGCTAACAGCCTGAACACTTTATCCGTCCCTCAGTCGGCCAATGTGACAAACAGTATCCGGCTAACGAATCACCAATTAATAAATAAATTATGGATCTCTAAATCCATAGTTAAAATAAGACAAAGAGCCAAAGGACTATATTTCTTTAGATTGCTGTATTCTTGAGAGAGCAGACAAAGAAGACAAAACAGTGCGCATATCATCCTAGTGGTATGCTCGATAATCTCTCCCCACCCTAACGGCAGGACAGAGGATTCTCTCTCTCCTCCAAGATGGAGGAAAACATGTATATAAAGACATACAGTTTATGACAGTAAGAAGCGTGGAACTTATTCATTTGTTCCCAAATCATAACAAGGAAGTAGTAGGAACTCATTGATTCGTTCCTATATCATAACAAGGAAATAACAGGAAGAAAGTGCCACGTAGTGTTGGTAATTTTCCACCACTAGTGACTTATATCAGACAGAGGAAGACAGTGAGTCTGGTGACATACAGTATAAACCAAAACATGATTCTATTCAGGGCATTCAAAGTTATTATGACCTTTAATCAGTTTGCCTGAACCTACAGTATGCGACCAAAATGTGGTCTCTTATATACTGTACGTTCAGTTCATATTATGCCTTTATATGGTCATATGAGACTCATACACCAATAACATAATTATGTATCATAATTTATCCTAACAGTCCTGTTAATGAGGTGAGTATTCAGGCCAATTGTCCCGTTAAACCACATTTACCAACACACATCACACACACACACACACACATTCACACACACACACACACACACACACACACACACACACACACACACACACCTAGGGCAGAGGTTTTCAACCGGTAGTCCGTGGACCACTGGTGTTCCGTGAAGGTATTTCATGTATAGTCCCTGGTCATCCAGCTGTAATCATGCCATGGACCACTAGTTGAGAAGCATTGCACTAAATGACCTGGTGACCTACAGTATAACTTAAGGTCAAGCAATTTCACAGAGGGAAAGTGTCATCATTATCAGGATAGGACATGTGGCAATGCAATGGCATGTGTTTGCTCATTTGTAAATGTTACAAATCAGAATTTCAGTGAACATGACTTTAATATGATGTAAGGTTGGATAAAGTAAGAGGAACAGATCAGTGGTTGGTCAATTTTTGAGCTCTCGACCACTAGCATATTTCAAGCAATCTTCAAGGGCCTCGCAACCCACCTTTAAAGGAGTAGTTCACACCCAAAATGACTTTCTATCGATTACTCTATTACTCGATTACTACATGGAGACTTGAGTTAATTATTATTATTATTATTTTTATTTTTTTATTATCATTATTATTTTTTTATTGTCGCAGATTTCGATTCAGATTTCGATTTTAACGGATTTACTCCCGCTGATAACGGATGGAGACCCAAATGCATTTGGGGGCACAATTTTTAATAATCAAATTATTGTCTTAGTAATGCGACAAAAAGAAAATATTGAACTCAAGTCTCCATATGGGGTGGGGTGAGTAATTGATAGAAAACAAGTCATTTTGGGGGTGAACTACTCCTTTAAAAAATCTCAGCCGACATATCCCCACCAAAGTGTGCTTAATTGTCTCCACCAGCCGAAGGCTTGGGGGAGAGTATGTTTAAAAAATCCTACAAATCGGTAGGCAGCATCTCGACAGTCATGTGATCGACACAGATCTGTCCGATTTTGCATATTCCATCCGGATTGGCTAAGATTGGCTTCCAAAGTTTGTAGGATTGAGCCGTTTTGAACAAAATGCCTCAAATCCCAAACGCAAAGTGCAATTATCATGAAATCGCGCACACACGTTCCCACTAGGCCGAGGAAGAAAAGCCACTTAATTTCTTTTAAATCAGCCTCATGGTGGCGCTATAACAGGCCGATTTGTGGTTTTACCTATAACTCCACCGATTCGTTTCAAACTTTGTAAGCGCACTCCCTAGAGGCTAAGGATAAACCTTTGCCCTGCATTTTTCACACCAGCCTTTTATAGCGCCACCTTTGGACCGACTTATGTAAAACACATTTTTGGATATTACTCCTTGAGATTTTATCCAAAAATCACGCAAATCGGTACACAGTATCTCTATAGTCATGTGATCAAGTCCGATCCGTCTGATATTTCATATTCCATCCTGATTGGCTAATATTAGCTTCCAAAGTTTGCAGGATTGCTCCGTTTTTGAACAAAATGCTTCAAATCATCAACGCAGCTTGCGATTACCGTGAAATTTGCCACACATATTCCCACTAGGTCAAGGAACAAAAGCTACCTTTTTCACATTGGCCTGTTATAGCGCCACCAGCAGGTAGCCTTTAGCAAAACAATTTTTTGGAACACAATGCTTCAAATCATGCATGCAGCGTCCGATTTCCATGAAAGATCTATGGTGAAGAACATATGCCACCCTTTTTACATTGGCCTATTATACAGTAGCACCACCAGGACACACAGCCTGGTGGAGACCTGTGCTCGGAAGAGCACTGCTTCTAGTTATTATTGAGTTACTCGTTTTAACCAACTCCATCATGCATCATCTTCCATTCTTCCCACACGGTGGCGATGTAGGACAGCCGTAAACAAAGTCATTACAACAGAGGCGTCAATTGGGTATGGCAAGCTATGGCAGCTGCCATACCTTGGCTACAGGGGGAAATAATAAAATGTACTTTTCATCGTGCCTGTTGCTAAGGTATGGCAACATGACCGGTGTCTTGCACGCGTGCCCAGTCATGTTGCCATACCTTGGCCTTTTCTGAACTGACGCCACTGCATTACAACGCGCACGTGGGTCTGATTGGTCCTCTCGGCAGACTCGCCACCGACAGATGATTGGTTCGCTGTGCGCAAAGTAGACCTTCACCTCTCCATATGTTGGTTCTTTTGGCACGAGCGGGACAGGGGCACGTTGTTCCAGGGTATTCCAGGTCATATTAGGATAGAACACCGGCTATTCATCTTGTGTTTCTTATTATATGTCTACAGTTTCTACAGAAGCTTGATTTTTTGATGGATTTCTGGTATTTGTATTTTTTTCTAATGTGCGTAAAAGTCTCTAGTCAGATTTAAAGCTCGTAGCCGAGTTTACTCTCCTCATCATGACAAGCAGCATGGTAGTGATGAAGACCCTGGAACGGCTGGAAGACATGAGCCTGGACTCCGGCTATGTGGCCGGTGGTGGGGACTCCTGCAAGTCCCTCAGCCGCTCCTCGTCCCGATGCAGGTAGGCCTGTCACAAATTATCACATATAATCGTCTGATCGCAATTATTTTCATAATCGCCATAATCGTTTCCATGTTGGCAAATGTTCATATACTTTCAGACATTTTCAGAAATAGTGGAAATAGCAGATCTACACGCTCACAACTGTGACGCGTTGTGAGCTTTTAGGTCGGCTATTTCCATTATCAATGTTCTTTTTTTTAAAGTGTAAAGTTGTCAAATGTGTCAATCTTTTCTTTGTATATTTAGGGTGTCATATCTGCCATGTGCAACTTCAAAGCATATTAAAGCCAAACAAATGTTATTGCCAAAAAACACAATTAAATTGTTTAGTTGATTTTTTTATGACTCCTTTAAAAAATGTTCCCCCTTTTGTTACTGACAATTCCCTATGCAAAGTAGGCTACCGTGTTGTCTGTCTGTCTTTCAATTCAATCAATCAATCAATCAATCAATCAATCAATCAATCGTCATGTAACATGTCATCATCATGGTGACAGCCCTAGCTGCAGGCATCAGTCACAGTCCCAGGTGATGAGCTCTCCTCAACGGTCCTGCTGGTGGCCTGCAGGGCAGCAGCAGCACCATACCAGCGGCTCTCTGAGCTCCAGGAACGGCAGCTGGGACACGGTGAGCACCTCGGCGCCGGAGGAGGACCCAGCGGGCATCGACAGCATCCTCCTCAAGTGTCCGTGTCTGCCGGAGCTGGAGGAGTACCCCTGGAGCGACGCGGAGCTGCGGCGGGTCCTGATGCGTAAAGTCACCGGTGGCGGCGGCGGCGACGCAGTGTCTTTCAGCTGGGAGTGGGATGCCGTCCACAGGCTGTCGGTGCTGCTGCGGAGGGCTCTGGTCCGCATCTCCCGCGAGGCGCAGAGACTCAGCGAGCTGCACCGGAGATGCACGCGCTTCGAGGTAAAGATTTTCCTATAAACCTTGCCTAACCTCACCCTCCTTACCCCTCTAATGTAAATACTTTTTTGCACTGCTTTTATGTTCTTCTGTTACAAGTGCTTCCTTCCTTTTTTTTTTTTTTTTTTGCTGAAGATATCTACTGCATAGTCTGTTCTATTCATCTGTCATTCAATGTTAAGAATCTCAACGGAAATAAGCTTTTACCTGAGTTACCTTTTAGTTTGCCTTATTCTGTACTGTCATGAAACTGTACCAATTCCTATGCAAAACTTCTAATAAATACCTAAATTAATCAATCAATCAATGCAAAAACCAAAAGAAAGTCTTCAATAGTTCAATCAATAAATCAATCAATAAATCAATCAATCAATCAATTCAATATCAATAGACATATCACAATTATTATTATGTAGCATATCGCCAATTCTTTGAGATAATAGCAATTCTCTTTGCACAATCGTCTCCATGTTGAAGACTAGCTATATGTTGTATTTATAAAGCCTATATAAGTTTGAAAGTATAATGTGATTAAGAAATACTGTACTGTATGTCCGACAGTGAGTCCTTTCTTTGTAGACTATATCGGTCTTATCTGTCCCTATAGACGGGTTTCTTGTTTACAAACATTGAGACTAAATGCACAGCTGACTGTATCATGTAATCAGTTCCGTCCAATCCCCAAACCTGTTGTTTTGGGGAGCGCTGGTTTCATTGGCTAATTTTGGTACGGACCCTGCGCACGCATCTAGTTTTATCAGTGTAACGTGGACCAGAAACCCGTCTATGCAATTTGTTGTTGTTTATGTTCCAATGTTGAATGCCAAAAACACTGTTCAATTCTTAAAACGCAATTACTTTTGCGCCAATCTATGAATCAAGTAAACTGTCCTGATCATACTGATGTCCTACACCAGTTACAAGTCTGTAACTCTGACACTGAGTTAAGGGGAGACCTTAAGATGTCTAAGTTTGAGAACCACTGTCCTATACTATACCATACAGGTCCAGAGCGCCTCCAGACTGGTGCTGAGTTGGGGTCTCGCCGAGAGGTGTGCTGCGTCCGCCGTCAGAGCGCTGTCTCTGGACAGCATGAGCTCCGGCAGCGCAGCGGTCGGGCGCCAGCCAGGCAAGTCGGCACGCTGCGGGCTGACCCTCTGCGTGGGCCGCTTCTTCCGCTGGATGGTGGAGACCCGCGTGTCGGTGCGCGTGCACGAGCACGCCGCCATCTGCCTGGCCGCGTGCGTGGAGAGCCTGGCGGAGGAGGTGGGCGCGCGGGCGCTGCAGGTGATGCTGAGAGGCGAGGAGGAGGGGGTGACCGCTAGCGACCCGGTGGTGAGCGCTGAGGTCCTGGAAGCCACGGTGAACAGTGACGCCGAGCTGTGGGGTCTGATGCAGGCGTACGAGCACCTGGTCTGCGGTAAAGACGCCAACGGTAAGACAGACTGATCTATCTGTCTGTCTGTCTGTCTGTCTGTCTGTCTGTCTGTCTGTCTGTCTGTCTGTCTGTCTGTGTCTGACTCTGACTTGTCCGTTTTAACTTCAGATTGACAGATTAGATTAGATTCATCATTATTATTGTTACTTGCGCCAACAGAGCGTGCAAGTAGACTACTGTGTTCGGTGCTGTCTGTATCAGGCTGACAGTACAAAGGCAGAGCCTTTAGCCAATGAGGGAGCAGCGTTCTCGGTGACGTCACCAGCAACAAGTGTGACCTGATATAAATAATAAGGTGCAAGTTGGCACCTCGACAGAGTGCCAACTTTTGACCACATACATACCCACTGGCACTGACAGACAGCACTCATCACCCTACTTGCACGCTTTGCTGGTCGCACTTGTCGTTTTCTTCGGAAAGTGACTGAATGCACAAGACGCAAGTTGGCACCTCAACTGAGTGCAGTCTAGTTGCACCTGGAATTGTTTGTACATGTACCGGTATGTGTCTAATCTTCAGAGAGACAGACAGACAGACAGACAGACAGTCAAAAGAGAGAAGGAAAGAGCTGATCGAGAGAGAGACAAACAGATGTGTCACGTGATGCATTGTGAGCTTGTAGATTTCCACATACAACTATAACATGCAAAGTATAAATCAGATGACATTTTAAACTGTAGATAAATCAGTTTAGGTTGGGGCACGTGTGGGTGGATGAAGGGTGGTCTGGCTGGATCCAGGGTGGGGTGGGAGGGCGGTAATTTGGTTAAAAAAGATATCAATCACTTTGTCTGTCTCCTATATTTGATCCCACTATAAAGCTTGTAAGATAGTGGGTAATTGTTAGTTAATGATGTCTCCATCTCATGTTGAACCAAAGATGATGGTGGGCAATGATAATCAGTGGTGGCTTTTAGAAGCCTATAGCTACCAGTACCGTAACAGAGTTTAGACCAGCGCTATTCAACCCGCGGCCCCTGCGGCATGTCTAGGTGGCCCGTCATGGTCATACCAGTAAAATATATTTTGTCTACTTTCAATGCGGACAAATAGCCTAATTTGTCCTTTTTCAGTTTCTCTCCAAAACCACTACGATTTATTTTTTGTCTTGTTTTATACCAGACTTATTTGTTCCAAAAGAAGAAATGTCATAATTTTATCATTAATCATTCCATGACAATCTTTTTGTTCAATGAGGTTTGCCCTTATAGATGGAAATGTGGCTGTCTTCCTCATGTAGTGTGTTACAAAACCAATGTCTAAACGTCCAAAATAGGACCGTCGTTTTTAGCTTGCGGCCCTTGTACTTTTGGTATTTTGCTGAGTGGCCCCTGGGCCATCTAAAGTTGAGTAGGCTCCCTGGTTTAGACCAAAGCCACTCAGACAGGAAACTAGCAATTTGGGGAATAATAAGGAGATGGAAGTAGAGGATAAATTACTTGCTGATAAACATCTGCTTTATCTGCATGTGTGTGTGTGGGTGTGTGCATGTTTGACAGCGTAATGCTCTAGCTATTTAAGTGTGCTCATGTGTGTCCCTGTGTATACGATGGGAGTATCAATTCCTCTTGATATTTGTGTGTTTTATGTGCGTGTGTATGTTTTTTATAATTGTTGTAAACATACTGCAGTATTTTAAGATACTTCTACATCACCACCCGAGCTGGTTCTTTCAAAGATTACTGGACAACATGTATTGTATATTCAGCTTTTGCAGTCGGTGCAATTGAGAAGACAGGGGTCACAGTTCAAGGAAACATAATGTTGAAGTGACCAAGTGAACCCTTCTCTACCACATTGACTTCACATTTCCCCCTGATTGCCATTACAGAACGTACCCTGTTATTAGACACATCCTGTCGGGAACCACAAAGTAGATTCTTTCCCACTGTTTGTGCGGTTCTCTCTTTTCACATACTGGGATCTAATATCTACAAGAACTAAGAAATATGTCATGATCGCCTACTACGATGCATACATGCACAGGGGTTTGACTTGACAAGGGTACAGGTGTAGCAGAGTAGCCCTGCCAGTGAAGACTCAAGGGTTAGTAAGTGGTTGATGTATTTGGTCCCCATGTGGTAGACCAGCAGCACCCCTGCCGGAAGCTTAAAATCTCCATCGGCAAAGGCCAATTCCCCTTCGCATGAGCGATGTTTGGGTTCCCAATGCGGGAGACCCAGGTTTAAATTAAGGCTAGGCAATTTATTGATTATTTAAAGATATTCTATATGATTTTATTGGAGATACAAAAGTATCTGATCTCCTTATATCTTGACTCCTTATCAACTTCAGTAAAATATTGCGGCTGGTAAGGCCGAACGATATTGGAAATACATTGTCATTGAAATATTGTTTTTGGCAAATAGCAAGAAATGCATATTTTCACCATATACCTATATATCAGATCTGAATATTTGACCTATCTAATCTTCGGTAGCTCAATTTGGAAATAATGCAATGATTAGGGTGATTTTAGTCTTTAGAGGGTGAAATAAAGGAGTCGTTCAATACTCAGAATACGCAGAATGTGCAATAGAATAGTTACTGAGACATTTGGTCTTTGGTTTCAGAAACCTTGTATATCTCCACATTTTTAAATAAATGCCCTACTACTATGTCACGCAAAAATAGCCTTCAAGCTCACAACACGTCTTGTATATCTGATATTTATGCAATTCTTTTAATATGGTCGAAGTGGTCAAGTGTGTCTGTGGTTTTATAAATATTGCATCAATGAAAAGTATTAACAAGAGCTTGTTATTAAATAATAACTACATTGGAGCAGTTAGAACACACACAACACTCCTGAAAAGTAACGCTTTTGGACAGGCATGGTTTACGACCCGACAGAGACCAAATCATTCATTATTCCCAACTTGAAATTCGGGGAGCCAGAGAACAGTGGCCGCGACTTTGTTGCAGCTCATTAATGTCAACTTAATGACTTCACCCTGGTGGTTAGCGTTGTTAGTTAGCTTCTATTCCTCGCACAGGAGCCAAAGTGGCCTCCATTCATGCTCCCTGAGCGTGTGCAGCCAGGGGGGCCAGAGGCTTGTCCAGCAGACTAAATAAACACAGGCTAGGTGTTGTCTAAGCTCCCCCTGGGCACAAAGGAGCACGGTGAAGGCTGTTTTCACTGTTCAACTTGTGGTCAGAGGTAGTTGTCACCCACCCAGCATGCAGGGTTGTCAACATTGGACTGTCAGAATCCAGGAGATTTATTTTTGGGGGGCGCGCGGAACTCCCCAACCGTGGTCTGGGGGGTCCTCTCCCCAAAACGTATTAATAGATATTTTTTCCTGTGTTCTGTTGAATTTTGTGCATGTTTGATACATTTATCAGGCTTACTTTACTAGCATGGGTACAATTTCAGCCTTAAAATGCCAAATGTTGTTGTACAGATTTGATGACTGAAGCAAAAGGACATCTTTAATAATGATTTCTCATCTTTAAGTCATTACTTAAGTGAATATCTGTATGATCTTTCTTGCATGCATTGCCCCCACCCCTAAAGCGGGGGGTCTGGGGGTCCTCCCCCAGAAAAATTTTAACATAGTAGATGTAATTTCCTGTGTTCTGGTGAATTTTGGGAGTTTGATACAAAATCCAGGAGAAATCCAGGAGATTTGCCAATCCAGGAGACTCCCAGGAGAGGGGTTCAAAATCCAGGAGACTCCTGGGAAATCCAGGAGAGTTGACAGGCCTGCCAGCATGTGAACACTGAAAATGCACTCTCACATACACTCATAGCTACATACATACATACATACATGCATGTAGAGAGACTAGAGACACGGGTACACGCACGCACACACGCACGCACACACACACACCCTCACTCACATAAACACGCACCCTCACTCACATAAACACGCATGCATACTCACTCACAGGCACAGATATAGACACTGTACAGCAGTGGTTGGTTCTCAAACGTTTTCGTGTCAAAGGACCCCTGAATATATATTAATTTGGCTGCGGACCACATTCTGAAAAGAGTTTTTGCCAGGGACCCCAAGAAGAGAAGATTTATGTATAAAAGAAAAAGATTTACAAGCGCTATATTAACTACTATTGCTGGGGACCCCCTGGATCCCCCCTCCCGCCAAGGACCCCACTCTGAGAACCAATGCTGTACTCACACATATAAAAAGCACAATACAATACATCACCTCATGCGGCGGTTCACTTTCTAATGGCACGTATATTGCACAACAAGCGTCGAAACAATGGCAAAACTGTTCTGCCTCTTTTGCTCCCCGACAATAAAAAGCAAATCCCTGCAGTGAAACCCGAGGCTGAGTTACAGTAGGAAGCTAGGGCTCCGCTCTCAGGCCTATCTTCCCCTGCTAAGCTCATCCAGGATCACAGCTTGTAATGTCATTATCTGCTCAAAATCACTGCAGCAGCAGCAAAGCACTCAGATATGTAATGGATTGTGTGGTGTGTGATGATTTCTCTCAGCGGAGATTGGGTTTTACTGTGTTGAAAAGTATCACTTCCATTTTGTTTTCAACGCTAGCCTGTAATTTCCCACCACACTCTTTAGGGCCCCAGTGCTTTTATTAAGTGTTGTTCTGTCTCCACCCTCGCATCGTTTTCCTCATAAATACTTAATTTCCAGTCGCACTAATTTGAGTTCTGTTGTACAGAATGTCTATGTCAAGGGTTCCCAACTACTATGTATGAACTATGTATTAATCTCTATGTTCACAAAAGTGAACATAGAGATTATGTTACAATCAGTGAAAAAATGGCTGTCCTGCATTGTAATACAGAGTGTGAATTTAAAGTTGAAGTTGTAAAAAAAAAAATATTTTACGCGGTCGGTTTCAAATTCACACACTGGGTTTTTGCAGTGTTCAGTGAAAACGTGAGTGAAACACATTTCAAACACGCTGACTGAGAAGTGGCGGGAAGACATTGTTATGGCAGCATAGTGGTGTTAACCTGTGATGTGCTGGTATGCTTTGTTTTCCCAGGAGGCTGTGCACACAGTTGACACAGCCTAGGGCTTCGTGGATGGATGTCGACATGAAGCCAGTGCTACGAACACATTCAAATCCTGTGTTAATAGTCGGGGGCCTTAGGGAGATAGAATGGTAATTTCGTGCTAATCAGTCTAAAAGCGCCACATTTTGCTCAGATGTAGCCCAGGGCATGCTCTAATGATTTAGCTAGGGCGCCCGAGTCGGCGACCTTCAGAGTCACCACAGCGGCCAAATCAAGTTGGGCTCCCACATGAAAAGTGATGAGTCATCACTTTTCACAGTTTTGTGGGCTTTTGGTCATTTTTGGTCAAGTTTTTTTCTTAAAAAAAAAAGTGAAATATCCCTTTAATTCATCGCCGAAGGGCCATTTGGTTCCATTTGTGCCCTCTCCGAGTTAACCATGTAGGCTTACACACACATATATTTTTGTTACTTACTGCAGTGATTCTCATACTTTTTAATTTCAAGGACCACCAGTTTGATAGGCAATTATTGGCCACAGACTTGATACAATTCTCCATCTCTGGGAAAGCAATCTATACCAAGGGTCTTCAACAGGGGTCCTCAGAGTTACTACAGGGGGTCCTCCAAATCTTTGTGTGACGTTTTTCTCCTTTTTTATATAAACCACTTGAAGAGTCCATATTCTTACTTTTGCCAAAAATAGCAGATCTACAAGCTCACATGTTGTGAGCTTGTAGATAGGCTATTTTCGGCAAAGAGGTTTGGTGTAGATGGGAAAAAAGATGAGACTAAGTGCAGTGAAATGTCAAGTTTTGACGGTATTGCCGGTTCAAGTGGTTAAATATCTGAAAATGTACATGAACTAGATAGAGGTTTGCGGCCCTTCGGGCCGCTCACATCTAGAGTCCACGCCCGCTTCTTTACTAAAAAACTTTTTTTATCAAAAAAAAAAAGTTTTTTGGAAAAAAAAAATTAAAAAAAAAAAAATTAAAAAAAAAAAGTTAAAAGAATAAAAAATAAATAAAAAAAAAATAAAAAAATTTGGGGGGGGGAACTATTGTGGCGGAACTATTGTGGCGGAACTATTGTGGCGGAACTATTGTGGCGGAACTATTGTGGCGCAGCGCACGTTTCCGGTCGGACATATTTGACCGCCGGACGCACTTCCGGTTAAGAACTCTGTGTGCCACGTGATCAGTCCTAGCCAAGTGGTGTATACGGATGTTACTGCGATTGAGGTGAAAGAGAAAAGTGGAAAGTTGTGAGCTAACTATTAGCTATTTTTGTGTGTGTGTGTGTGTGTGTGTGTGTGTGTGTGTGTGTGTAGGTGTGTGTGTGTGTGTGTGTGTGTGTGTGTGTGTGTGTGTGTGTGTGTGTGTGTTCTGGCTACGCCCCCCTCGGTTGAAATTGGATCCGCCGGTCCCATAGCTGGGAATACGAGCCAATGGACGGCGGTCACCATGGCAACGGGGGGCCAATGATAGAGTTATGGGCGGTATTATTCCTTACGTTCTCCCTACCGTTGAGTTGAAGTTGAATTGAAGTGGATGCAAAGTGGGCGTGAATGGGCTTGGAAGTGGGATGCGGCTTTTGCTCAATTGTAAATATAAGATCCAAAATACACTGATGATTGTGCTGTCAAAAGATGAAACTATATGGAATCTATTAACAGGTTGTGGGGGTGCTGCTTCATCTCTCTCTCAACTAAGGGGTCCTTGGACAGAAAAAGTTGAAGACCCCTGATCTATACTATAAAATTCTAACTCTATTTGATCATGAAATATATTTTTGGTACTTACGGTCACTACCAAGTATTTTCTCCCATGCATTTTTATATAATTTATTTTTTGCATCTATACTGTATTATGTTTCATGCCAAAGAGGCTATATCTATCCATACATAACCATCAGAACACTATTATTATTAAGCCATCAATGGATTTTGTGAGAGACTTTCCACCGTAAAGAGTTGTGGTTATTTGTCGAAGAAAACCACCAAGGTCGATCCAGGAGACAGAGTGACACTTTTCAATTAAATTATGAACGAGAAAAATCACCAACCGTTGAGTAATCGCCTTGGACTGATTATTTTATCATCAGATCGTCCATCTCTGTTATCCCAGAACCAAACAACTGATGTGTTTCACAGAGCTGTTTCTCCATGAGAAACATTGTATAGCCTAAAAGCTTGAAAAAGTTAAGCTATTAAGACCGGGGAACACGTTATTACGCATTATGACTTCAACCATTATGTTATGCTTCAACTATAAAAAAAATAGCAGATATACAAGCTCACAGCGCGGCACCGCTGCGAGCTTGTAGATCTGCTATTTGTGAAAAATCATGAACATTTGTGCAAGTGTTTGAATATTAAGGTTTTTGAGAAACACAGTGGTTCTCAAGGACCCCCAAAATTATAGGTAATAGGCTGCCGACCCCCCCATCTCAATAGCCTATATGTTGTTCCAGGGACCCCCAGTAGCAAAGATTTGAGGTTTGCTTTTAAAATGAAACTTTCAAAGATTTGTACACATTTACACATCAAAAATAGATCTGCTATTTTCTTTAAATCGTGAACATTTGTGCAAGTCTTTGAATATTTTTTACCCGATTCTATAAATGTTTTCTAAATCCTTCCCTGTTTCTCTGTCAGTGGTTCTCATGGACCCCCAAAATATATGTAGGTATTTGGCTGCCGACCCCCCCATCTCAAAATACTGTATGTTGTTCCAGGGACCCCCAGGAGAAAAGATTTGAGTTTGAAAGGTTTGCTTTTAAAATGATACATTCAAAGATTTGCACACATTTACACATAAAAAATAGCAGATCTACGAGCTTGTGTATCTGCTATTTTTCAATAGCTTAAGTATAAAATAATTCCAGGTTTTAATGGCTTAAGCTTGGAACAAAAAACAAAAAAAGAGGCCTTCTGTTTTTACAGTTTTGCATGGAGGCCAGATGGAGATAACATTACATTAAATGTGGTGGTACAGTAATGTGATTCTTGCTCTAATCCTGCTCATAACTCCAGTGGTAAGAAATATCATCTGGATCACACACTTCCTTCAACAGCCAGCCACTAAACCTTCCTTGACCTGAACACACGCTGTCCAGAGGTCAAGGTACATTTTATTAGACTAGCAGATTCTTATACACAGGGAATCTCAATGTGCCTCTAATGGGAAAGAAATAAGCTAATACTGTATACAGTATGCCAGCGGTTGTCAAAGTAGGGTCCGGGGACCCCCAGGGGTCCTTGAGGGAGTTCCAGGGGGTCCCCAGCTAAATGATAGTTAGGAACCAAATGGACCCTTATGGGTATGTAACTCACGGGTCGATTTGGTTCCATTTGTGCACTCTCTGAGTTAATTAGTGTGTTTGCCAGTAGGGCAACCAGACTATTGTTCTAGACTATACATGGGCAAGTGGCGGCCCGGGGGCCACATGCGGCCCCCACCTTCACTTAATGCGGCCCACTTACTGGAATACCGATATATTATTGATTTCAGCTGTTATTCCAAACATGACCTGGTTTAATTCCTTCAGTCTATATTAGTAGCTTAAATGGGTTAATGACTAGTATTAAAATGTGTTTACTTTATGTCCAATGTATTTATTTGTATTTAACTTCATAAAGTTAACATGAGTATATAACTAAATGTGTTTGAAATTCATTCAAAATGTTACATTTCAGGATTCCAATTCAAAAATAAAAATAAAATATTCAGGATTCCAATTCAAAAGAAGCAAAAATAGCCGATCTACAAGCTCAAAACGCATCGCGCTGCGATGCGTTTTGAGCTTGTAGATCGGCTATTTTTGATTTTTGATTCCAATTCAAAAGATTCCAATTCAAAAGAAGCAAAAAGCACATTTTTGCTTGAATGAGATACTAGAATGACAAAGTAGGACGTAGCGATATCAATTTGGCCCTCCGGAGTGAAGGTGGAAATATAGTGGCCCTCGCCATCATCAAAGTTGCCCACCCCTGTTCTAGACCATTGTTCATAGTATTCTGGATACACAATCTGATGTCATCAGTGATGTCATTGATGCTGATTGTAGTGGAGTTCAATCCTGTATACACAATCCAGTGATGTCATCAGTTATGTCACTGATTCTGATTGTAGTGGAGTTCAATCCTGTATACACAATCCAGTGATGACATCAGTTATGTCACTGATTCTGATTGTAGTTGAGTTCAATGGGGGAGTGGTGCTAGCGAGGATTGGTGGAGCTTCACATGACGTTCTGGCTATCTAGGCAATAAATATGCAACCACACTTGCAATTTCCAATTGCATCTTTCTAGTTTAACATTGATTTTGCAATATAAATTGGGGTCTCAGAGATAGAAATGCCATTAAATGGGTGCCTGTAGCCTAATGCATGTCAAACTGGGGGTCCCTGAAGTTAAAATGGTTGAGAATCACTGCTAGAGCTGTACAAATCTTCTCTTATGGGGGTCCCTGGCATATCTTTTCAACTGGGGTTCCGCGGGTTGATAAGTGTCAAGTTAGGGGTCTTTGACATGAAAATGTTTGAGAAGCACGGCTGTATGCTATGCTAATACAATGCAGTGGACTGGCACTCATCTGCGATGTTATTTGCAGTACGGTACTTGCCAGCTACTATGCTGATTTAAGTTGGATTTTATTTTCTTCTTTATTCTCACTCTCAGCATTTGTGATTCCCCGTGGAATGGGTTCAGTACTTTTGAGCAGCACATTGTGAGTCGCAGGGATTTGAACTTGCGACCCTCTTGTCACAAGAACTAAGGGAAGTAGATTTAACCCTGTTAGGCAAAACTCTTCAGTTGGACCCTTTGTTGCACTTCATGCTTTTCCAGTTTGGCTGATTAGTCGAGTTGAGAGACCCATACATCACCGGGACTGACTGGAATTCTTGTAAGATAATATTATTTTCTGCATGGAAAGTAAAGCTTGTCTGCTCTCCAAGTAGAAAATATTGAGTTCACATGGTTTAGATGCTTTCACCACATTTCACCAAAGGGACATAACAACACACTGATAAAGGCTTAATGCTAAAACATGTGTGATAACCTCCCTTCTGACACAGTTCAAAAGACGTTTAAAGGACGACTTTGTTTTTTTTTTTTACAAGGGATCATATTTTAGATTGTAATTAGAGAAAAGAAAAGATGAGTGTCAGAATGTTTTCATTTACTGCTTTCTATTGTTTTAGCAATTAGTACAAGTGGCTAAATATGTATTTTTAGACAGAATAAGCCGTCAATTTATTTGTTACTATTTACACCAGCCACCATAAGTAAAAATACATATTTAGTCACTTGCATGCATGCCACAAACCTGGGGGCATGCATGCAAATCAAATTGGTTAAAATCACAAAAACAAATAGAAAGCAGTAAATGAAAACATTTTAACACTCATCTTTTCTTTTTCTCTAATGACTATCTAAAATATGAACCCTTGTTGTAAAAAAAACAATGTTGTCCTTTAAAGAAGAGAAAGAGGAGTTGTCTTTCAGGGAGCAAACAAACCACTTTGTTTACTCCTAATATGATTCTTGCTCTCTAGAAAACCTCATAAAGTCTATGAATTTGTCAAGTTGAACCTAATTAAAAAGTTACCCATACCAAACCCTGGCACTAATGTTAACCCTTACCATATTTGTATCCTTAACACAAACCCATATGTTAAGCCATAACCCTAAATAAGCTCTTAATACGCATTACAATCCTCAGTGTTAATTTATGTAACCAAAATGACCCCTCCTTATGGGTCTATTGGGTATTTGGGTCACATTTTCACACTCTCAGAGATTTGTCTGTGGATTCTTTTGAAAACTAGTATAAATCAACAAACTACGTTGTGCACACCTCCAGCTGAGGTCTAGCCGGTTCACAGCCCTCTGTCCTGCCCTGGCCCC
This sequence comes from Nannobrachium achirus, assembly GCF_963921795.1. Classification (NCBI taxonomy): domain Eukaryota; kingdom Metazoa; phylum Chordata; class Actinopteri; order Myctophiformes; family Myctophidae; genus Nannobrachium; species Nannobrachium achirus. Next base: position 54,687,795 of record NC_137816.1, read on the forward strand.
ACTGTAGTCCTGTTTTCCAATAACCACACAGTCGGAGCATTATACCACACAGCAGAACAGAGCTGTTGTGTTGGCCCAGTCACTGCGTGCCTGTGTTCTCATTTGACCACAGAAGCGCTCTCTCTCTCTCTCTCTCTCTCTCTCTCTCTCTCTCTCTCTCTCTCTCTCTCTCTCTCTCTCTCTCTCTCTCTCTCTATCAATTCAAAAGGGGCTTTATTGGCATGGGAAACATACGTTTACATTGCCAAAGCAAGTGTGAAATAAAACAATCAAAACTAAATGTACTTACTACTGTATGTAGAAAACATTTAACTAAAGATAACTCTATCTATATCGTTGACTATTGTTTTAGTTTTTTTAATAGTCAGAGTGAACACTGCCATCCACTTGACTATAGAACGATTTTTTTTAAATACTTTTTAGAGTTATAGTTACAGTATTGTGCTCCCTGTGAACGGCCCTTAAAGGCCCAGTTCACCTCTGGGACAAGCAGATCTTATTTTATTGTTGTTTGGGACAAGATCAACACAATCCTGAGTTATTTTTTGTTCAATCTGTGTTTTGAGATATTTTAGTATTTCAGCATGAATGATGATGCATTTTGCATCATAATTATGATGATGATCTGGTTGTCCCAGAGGTGAACTGGGCCTTTAACTCTGAGAGGGTACAGATGTAACCAACTTGTCCTGCAAGGGTCCTTTTGGGTCGACTCAAGATTTAAATTAACTTCAAGGATTTTACTGTGTAGCTCTGTCTCTCTCTGTCTCTACCAGTGGTGGAAAAAGTACTCACATTCTTTACTTAACTCATCTAGTGCCATTCGCGAGATGTCTCGCGAAATGTACTCGAGTATCTGTAGTGCCATTCACAGGATATCTCGGGAAAAGTAATAGATTACTGTAACGGCGAGTACATTACCGAGAAGAATCGCCGGCGGTCCGGAGACGAAATCCGTCGCTGATTTCGCATCATCACGGCTCCACGAGCACAAAATAGTCCCATCCATAACATTGAGGTGGACGGGGGATCTCATCTTTAATGTCCATTATCTCAAAACTACACTTTAGAAGCTAGGATGGAGGCAGATGCTCGCTTATGTTACACAGTTATAAAAGCTCCCGGTCGGCCATTACACAACTCCACGTGGACACGGATCGGTTCCGGCGCACGATCCGATGACGTCTGACCGGAAGTGATTGCGCGGTGGACTTCTGGCCTTCAAAATAAGACAACGCAAGTGAATGGGACCTGAAGGAGGCACTTTGGACATTATAATCCGTTAATGTCTGGGGCTCTGAATGAGTTAAAAGGGGCACTCCACCACTTTTCAACCTATGTTCATATAATTGGTCCTCACTCAAAAATATCTTTTTTTTTTTTTTTTTTTTTTTTTTTTTTTCAGAGGAGGGCTGTGGGCAGGTCAGAAACCCATAGTCTTGTGACATCATCGTTTGCCAATCCAGCTTATAGAAACTGCAGGCTTTCTATTCCTGAAAAGTTGCAATTTTAAAGTGGAAGCCATTGTTCTCGCGATAATAAAAATCTAAATATTTTTTTCAAAAATATTGATTACATTTTCTTTTTTGGAAAATGATGATGTCACAAGACGATGGATTCTGAACTTCCCACAGCTCTCCTAGGAGACTTGGACCGAGTAGAAAAGAATTGTGATATTTTATCATGAACATTAGTGAGGACCTATTATATGAAGACAGGTTGAAAAGTGGTGAACTACTCCTTTAAGTAAAAGTATCAATACTGCAATGTAGAAGTACTCTGTTAGGGTGCCCACACACCAAAATACCTAGAGTGGAATCCGCCAATGCATTTCAATGAGAATGGAGCGTTTTTTGCCAGTAGAGGATTTCTGCAAAAAAATGCTCCATTCTCATTGAAATGCATTGGCGGATTCCACTCTAGGTATTTTGGTGTGTGGGCACCCTTACAAGTAAAAGTCCGGAATTCAATATGTACTTGAGTAAAAGTACGAAAGTATTGGCATCAAAATGTACTTTAAGTACCAAAAGTAAAAGTACAAAATGTTTGAAAATAGCAGATCTACAAGCTCACAACGCGTCGCGATGCGACGCGTTGTGAGCTTGTAGATCGGCTATTTTCAAACAGCCTAGGTATAAAACATGGCTAAAGTGGTTCATGTATGTTTTAAAATATTATAACTTACGGTATATCCACTACATCTGGATCCCAGATGTAGTGGAGTAGAAGTAAAAGTATTGGAAATTGGAAATACTCAAGTAAAGTACAAATACTTCAAAATTGTACTTAAGTACAGTACTTAATTAAATGTACTTAGTTACTTTACAACACTGGTCTCTACCTTTGGCCCTTCGTCACAAACAAGATTGTGTGGGCGTACTGTTTTCCTTCAGTCACACGTACACACAGGGACAGAGTGAAAGGAAATGACTTAATCACACATGATTATGGACGTAAGCACACAGTAGCTCAGCCAGGGGTGGTGGTGGGGGGAGTCCAGTGTCTAGGTAAAGGGATCAGATTCAGAAATCTGCCATTTGTGCTTTGTCCCATGCCAAAGACTGGCCTCTTGTGTTCATGAATAGATACTTGTTGGAGCGGTTTACCTCTATTTTCTAAACACAGCAAGGCAATCAATATCAATTATGTGCTGCATTTCATTCTCGTGGTGGCACATTTTGGAACGAAAGCTTTTCTTTCAGTCAAGACAAGACTCTGTGTTTACAGTAAGGGTCCCTATGTGTTTCCCAGGGGGACAATGCTGAGGTTTATCCATTTTAGAGCCAGGCACCGTCTCTGAATCTCTGTTGGATAGCTTTATTTGTTATTTTAGCACTTTACACGTTACACATAGTTTTCTTTATTGCTCTTCCACCCCAACTTGACTAATGATGACTACAGCAATGAACAAGTCTGCACGTGGAAACGAAGAAAGTTCGCACACAGCAATATACGTGACAAATTGTAGGACTTTTACCTTTAATCCAAATTTTCATTCTTGTATTTACCAAAATATCAATAGAGATGTCGGTGCCCCATTTCACACAAAGGTCCTTGGTTCAAACTCTGGTTGCAAGGTTAGGTATATAGTTTTGATGATCATCTCCCATGGCTCTGTGGTGCAGTAGATACAATATGGCAATGCTTTGTAAACAGAAGGCTCTTGGTTCGCAACATGGATGAGTAGCCTTTTCCAATTTTTTACCTGCATCGTGGCTATGTTGAAAACCAGGACGCCCCCTGAGACAGGAAGTTTAGAGATATGACAGCATTCTTGAAGCTCATGATGCTGCATTGCGTGCGTGCGTGAGTGTTGTAGAGGAGAAGGAGAGTTGGGTTTAGAGGAGAGGGTGGGACAAATATATGATTTTGTTTTGTGGCTGTAGATTGTGAGAGCAGCTACCAGCCATATATACAGTATTCATGTCAGTATCATGGCCGTATCATGGTCAGTATCATGGCTGTATCATGGTCAGTATCATGGTCATTATCATGGTAAGTATCATGGCTGTATCATGGTCAGTATCATGGTCATTATCATGGTAAGTATCATGGCTGTATCATGGTCAGTATCATGGTCATTATCATGGTCAGTATCATGTCAGTATCATGGCCGTATCATGGCCGTATCATGGTCATTATCATGGCTGTATCATGGTCAGTATCATGGTCAGTATCATGTCAGTATCATGGTCAGTATCATGGCTGTATCATGGTCAGTATCATGGTCAGTATCATGTCTGTATCATGGTCAGTATCATGTCTG
>NC_137816.1:54694060-54766560 GCF_963921795.1 Nannobrachium achirus
GGTCCCAGCAGTCACAGTGGGCTACTGTGTGTTTGTTTAGCTATGACCCGTGTCTGGTCCGTAGGGACACATCATTACAGAATCCTCAGGTCCCCTCGGTTATTTAACAATCTGCTCACTGTGTCCGCAAAACAAGCACGCCTTCACGTCAATGCCGGTGTGAAGTCAACCCCTCCAGTACACATACACAAACACATACACCTCATTATCCAAACACTTGTTAGAGGAAAGAAAATAAGACAAACTGAAAGCTATTATTGTTTATGCCATAATGCTGTGGGGAGTAACATGTACGGCGGTCCCTGTTGGTGTTATACCCCACTGTTAACATTGTCAGAGTCAGAGGGCGTAGACCAGGCACGTGCACACATCAAAGGTGGCTTGAGCCCCTGCCCTTTTATCCGTCCCTAAAAAGTGCCCTCTCCAGACCATGAATGCAGTTTTTACTATGGTGAAAAAATATGCAAATGCCCTCTTTCCATGTTACACCTGGAGGCAGCATTCAAGAGAATTGCCTTGTCCAAACTCTTCTGAACTTGAATGCAGCATATTATGTTGAAATAATTGCCCTCTCTGTGTAGAAATCCATGCCGTTACGCCACTTATCAAGTATTTACTTGATTATGCTTAGTTCAATGTGGTATCAAACGCTGAAAATAGCCGACCTCCAAGCTCACAACGCGTCAACGTGTTGTGAGCATGGAGGTCTGCTATTTTCGATATTTTCACCAAAAGGCCCTTTTAGAAATGTCAGCCCCTGCCTCTCTAACATTCTCTGCATGTCGCTGGTGTAGACTGCCCCGCCCCAGCTATTAATTTCAATGAAGGTGTTTGATGCTAGTATGTTTTTCCTACCGGATCTGAGCAGAGGCCACTCCTAGCGTCTAAGTGCCTCTCATGCCATTTTGGCCGATAAAGTATAGTTATTGAGTGCGACAGAGGCGCCCGAGGCACCACCGAGCGTGCTAAAGCGGGCGAGTTGCCGCGAGTTGACGTTGTGAAGGTCCCTTGAGCTGACTCAGCGCTGTTCGAGTTGCGTCCTAATAGGGACAGAATAGTGAATAATGTTTAGGTGAGAGCGTTCAGAGTCGTCTAATCAGAGAGTCCTGCCACTGCGGGGTCAGAAACAGCGCTGGTCACGTGGTTCATTGTCACTTTACACCTCATAGACTTCAATGCATTTTGTAAACTTCCGGTTCGCCGTTTGTCACTATACGCCAATAGATGTGTGCGTAGAAGACCTGGCCCCATGAAGTGAACGGGAGTGGCGCAACTCTCCGTAGGTAGAAGGCTCTGAGAGCGTTTGGCTACTGGCCAATCACATCTTTGCAAAAGCTCCTCCCCCTCCTCTCCTCAGATCCGGTAGGAATAGCACACTCATGCGTTTGAAGCAGTACCTTTACTTCCTGGTTGGCTCCAATATCGGAGCCAATAGATAGAAGACAACAGTAGAAGACTATGTGCCTTGAATTAAATAAAAGGTTATAAAATAATGAATGAAATGATGACGTTTTCTCATTCTCTCCCCAGGCGACCTGGTGTCACGAGCGATGCATCACATGCAGCGTCTGTGTGCCGGCACCTCCAGCCCGTTGTGCCTGAGCCCTGGCCGTTCCGCCGGTCAGACCCCGGTGTCCTGGGCCCCTGACGCTCTGCACACGCTCTACTACTATCTGGAGAACCCCAACCTGGAGCCCCCTGCCATGAGCCTCAGCAGGGAGAGGTACAATGATGGATAGTTAGTGACCAAATGGACCTTTGTATACTCTCAGAGTAAAATGAACACTGAGGACTTTACTGTGTAGATTTCTATGGGCAAGGTCACTTGGCCTTTGATGTTGTCCATTTTGAGTGCACAAAGGACAAATGACAGGGCAGGAAGGCCATCAAATAAAACAAGATTTTAGTTTTTCACTGCAGTGAAATAATAATAACCTGATCCATGCTCAGCCCTGCATTAAAGTCACCGGACTGGTTTAAAGATGGAGACTCAGGTGAGAATCTCAACAAAAGACACTGGTTTCTACAGTATATGACAAGAAAGAGACACTGGTGTCTACATTATTGACAACAAATAGACGGAAGAGAAATTGGTACAGTCAGCGTTGGCATTAAGGCCACTGTGGCCTCAGGGCATGCCATTCTTTTGAGGGGCAACGACGGCCATGGCCTTCGTGGCCTCCCTGAAATTCCTGCCCTATAAAGGATAGAAAAAAAGGTGTGAAATTTGCCTGGTCCTTTAGGTTATGGCCGAGACAAGGGTCATCTCCATGCTGGCTTGTGGTGGACATTTTTGTCAAAATTAAATCTTTGCTACGGACATACAAAATGAGCGGACAATAATATTACCAGAAACACATAAAGAGCTAGCCCTGAATGACCATAACATGGTCACCCTTACGGGTCCATTTGGTTCCATTTGTACACTCTCAGAGTTATGGTGGTGCACTGGTACCACTAGTGCTGGTGGAGTGGACTCCTAATGTGTCGTGGGAAACCAGTGTCATACATATTCTCTATTATTCTGAGAAAATCCTGGAGATTTGACATTCAGTAATTGGGTATTATTGTCAAAATAAGAACATTATAATGGCGTGTAAAACTAAAAATCGAAAATAAGAACATTATAATGGCGTGTAAAACTAAAAATCGAAAGTACACATTTTGTCCGTGTACGGACATATCGATGACCCCTGGGCTGAGGTTTTTGTTGTGTATCTGTGTGGTGGTGTGTTGGTATGTCAAGAGCAGAAATGACTGTGTGAGTTATCGGCCATAACCACACTCACAGTCTCCCTCCAGCTGCTATGAATTATCAGCACAGGCTTCCATAATGTGCCAGTTCTCCTTTTCCATAACGAGCGTACCTCGGCGAGCACAACGCCTGGATCCAGGCCAGGGTTTCTCAATCACCGGGAACCAAAAGTTGGCATCGATAACATTTTGACGGGGTTGTAAACAAACAATGACCAAATTAAACGAAGGAATGCTGTAACTCCACTGGGTCTTTATCAGTATTGTCGACGTTTTAAGAAAATATTGTCTATAAACTAGAGGCATATTCTGAAAAGGTCATTTATTTTAAAGTGCTTGTATAAATTTGAAGCTGCTCCTTAAATTGTAAAGTGACTCTGGGTACGCTTATAAATCTGAGCTATTATTATTATATTAAATTGTGGAAAATACTAACCCAAACCATAAAACATGGCAACCTAGAGCAGGGGTTCCCAAACTTTTTTGTCTCAGGGCACCCCATAAATATTTGTTTTAATCCGAGGCACCCCTACATTATAATTTTCACTCCCAGCACCTTATATTTATAGCATATCGTCGTTGTCGGGTGGAAATGTCCAAAACCGTTCGTTTTGTATTTATCATCTATAAAATGTACTAAACTAGTGAAAACAGCAGATCTACAAGCACACAACGCCTCGCATGCTTGTAGATCTGCTGTTTTCATTAGTGCTACAGTCTTGTATGATGAACTTGAAACTTGGAAATACAAGGTTTCTGCCCGACAATGACGATATTTTAGTGATTGTTGCGAGGAAAACGTTGAGATAATAGCCATTTTGGTTAGAACTGACTGAAAATAACTTTGTACTTCAAGTTTAAAATTATAATTAATAATATTTTTTCAAGTGTCCAAATAAATTCCAACTATTATCAAATTATCTCGCGGCACCCCTGGACTGCCGTCGCGGCACCCCAGGGTGCCCCGTCACCCAACCCCTGACCTAGTCCTAGAGGAGTGCGTAATTTAGATGTGTTTTCACTTACCTTTTCACACTTGCCTTGCAGGGCTCAACTGATAATTTCACCACTTTGTCTTCCCTATTTTGGGAACCCTGTCATTATACAGCTTTGTCTAAAAAAATAATATTATGTAAAAAAGCATTGGGAGCAGCAGATGCCATAGCATCCCAAATCATCACTGAGTGTGGAAATGTCACACTGGACTTCAAGCTACTCTGACTTCAGGAGGTTGACCAATAAATCCTTATCTTGTGTAATATTGTAACATTTTGAGATATGGATTTTGGATTTTCATGAGCTGTATGCCATAAAAATCCAAATTAAAACAAAAAAAGGTTTTGAATATTTCACTACATGCGCATTGTATCTAGAATATCTGAACATTGTGGTTTTTATACGGAATTACGGAAAATAATTAACTTTTCCACAATATTCTAATTTTTCTTTTAGACAAAGCTGTGATTTATTTTTATTTGGCAAAATATCCACTCTACAAGATTGGATACTTAGTCGTTTGTCACTATTTTGTGAACATTTTGGAAATGATTTTGAAATAATGTGACTTCTTATTTAATTTGTTTATGTGCTGCAGTAGTACAACACCACAGATCTAAACTGTGCTGATGGTATGCCCCCCCTCCCCCCCAGACCTTTCTACCTCCTGCCCCCCCTCATGGAGTGGATCAGGATAGCTGTGGTGCACGCAGAGCATCGACGCAGCCTATTGGTGGACAGCGATGATGTCAGACAGACGGCCAGGCAACTCCTCCCAGGGGTGGACTGTGAGCCCAGACAGCTGAAGTAAGCCAATGAACAGGAACAGTGTTTGGGTTGATAAATGTCACGTCTAAATTTGAATGCTGGATGCTCATTTCATATCTGAATGGATGGTGTTTTGTCACTGCAGTGGTGGAAAGTAACTAACTACATTTACTGTACTGTATTTCCAATTTCCAATTATTTTACTTCTACTCCACTACATCTCAGAGGCAAATATTGTACTTTTACTCCACTACACTTTTTTTTACTACTTTGTAGTTTTCGATTATTACAAAACATGCATTAACCACTTCAGCTGTAAAGTAACTTTTTTTTAAACTTGTAACAGAGTAGGTACATTGCAGTATTGATACTTTTTTCTTAAGTAAAGGCCTTTGCACACCTTTGCGTTTTTCGGGCCGAATATCGGAGTGAATTTCGGAGCACGCAAATAAAGAAATCAACCTCACGTTATGTCAGTCACGTTTGCACACTGCTGCCCGTTTCGCGCACCACTCTGTCCCTTGCTCTCTCTATCTCTCTCTCTCCGTGCCCTGAAGAAAACGCATTTCGCAACGAAAAACGCAGCAGTGTGCAAAGACCTTTAGACAGTACTTTTTCCACCCCTGTCACTGAAGGTGTTTGTCTGCTTCTGTTTAGTTTATCTTATGTTTCTCCTGTTGTTCTCTGGTCAGGTCAGAGTACTGCTTCCACTCCTTCAGGGGCCTGGATGCGGAGGCTGCCTCACGCAAGTTCCAGGTGGACCTGGGCTTCAGGATGCTGTCATGTGGGCGAGCCGACCTGCTGCGCCAGGCCACGCGACTCCTGGGCCCCCAAGGTCTCAACACCATGGATGACCAGGTGTGTGTGTGTGTGTGTGTGTGTGTGTGTGTGTGTGTGTGTGTGTGTGCGCGTGTGTGTGTGTGTGTGTGTGTGTGTGTGTGTGTGTGTGTGTGTGTGTGTGTGTGTGTGTGTGTGTGTGTGTGTGTGCGTGCGTGTGCGTGTAATTTAAAGACACTTAACTGTCTTACTGCTACGGACATTCGCGTTCGCCCCATTGCCAATAGCTCGTTCTTTGGCTCGTTCTTTTGTACCTTGTTTTGATGTCTGTAAACTGATGAGGGGTCGCGCGGGTGTGTACAGTAAAAGCGTCTCCCGTAATCCTGCTTTGAAATCTCCACCCCACGTAAACATCAATAATGTCCAAATTCACTTCCCGGCTGCTAGCTGTCGATCTATTGCTCTGATGGTTTCCAGTGGAAATAAGCTTAGTCTTTTCATGGATCTCCTTTTAGTAGACCTTGTACCAGTGAACTGTACCGTCATGAAACTGTACCTTTTCCTATGCAAACTTCTAATAAAGTCTTCAATCAATCAATCAATGCGACTCTGCGCCCTGAATGTATGGAAGCCAGCAGCGGCCCATTTCACATTAATTCTTGCATGAGGCTGCCCTCTGCTGCCAGTATGGCCAAAGTACATGTCATTTAAAAAAAATAATAATAATAATAATAAAAAATAATGTAATAGTTATTTTTCTATAACGTCGCAAAGGTAGACTGCTTTGCTGGCACCAGACCCAATAAATAAATAATAACATCTGGCAGTAAAACTGTTAATGTGTTTCTGTTTGATCTCATTTCATACTGTAGCTATTAACACTGTGCTGCCTCTCTTATAAAAGCATCTGTGTGTGTGTGTGGACCCTTAGGGGATGACTCCTCTGATGTACGCAGCGTCAGCAGGAGACGAGGCCCTGGTTCAGATGCTAGTGGAGGCTGGTGCTAACCTAGACATGCAGGTACAGTAAGCACACCTGGTGGGAACCCACAGTAGACCTCCAGGTAAACACATCTGTCCATTAGGGCTGTAATCTAGCCCTGTTTTAGGGATTCGAACTTCGGGGCGATTTTCCGAACGGACCATCGAACCTTCGATGGTTCGTTCGGTTCATCAAACCATCGAACGTACTGTACCTTTAACCAGCTAAAACAGTGTAGGAAATGTTTTAAATGCGCTGTTTTAACCATTGAAAACGCGTGGATGCGTGGCCGCATTAACACTTAGGCTAACACTTGGAAAATCCAACCCAATCGGAGAAAATGTTGCGCAGTTTGTTGACGAACAGGCTCAATGTATAGCGGAGTTGCACGGATGATGATTAGACTTGGTGACTGCGTCGGAGCGCGTCGCGTTCGGGCTGAACTGGTCTCGACGTAACAACCCCAGAAATCGCATTATAGATCCTTTAGGGGGTTGCAATGAAATCCATCTTTGCTCATGCTTAGGAGAAAGGCTGTTTAATCTTTGGGTGCGTGGATGGGTGTTCGTGTTCGCTGTTCAGAGCACACACAAGTCTCTCTCTGCCCAGCTCAGAGTGCTGCCTCTCACTCTACTGTCTGTCATCAAGCGTGTGTCAGGCAGCGAGGCTGGTTCGCGGCCCCAAACAGGAGCGGAATTGGAGCGGAGGACGGTCCTTGATCGCTCCAAGCTGTTCTGGTGCATTTTATAACTACTTTAACGGTCACCATTAAACTGTTAGTGTTTACCGGTAGGCCTAACTTATTTCATATTTGGCTATCTCTACTACTGTGATATTCTGAATAGGCCTATCACATTCTGATAATTATTTTTCGTATAAAAAAAAAAGAAGAAAAAAAAAAGAAAAAAAACCTGAACCCATTAATTTCGAACTTCGATTGCCAACGTAACGAACGAACGTTCGAATCCCCGAAGGTTCGCTTGCAGCCCTACTGTCCATTCCACTTGATATAATGGGATGCTAGACTGAAATGCCTTAAAACAGGCGTCTAATAAACTTGACCTTTCACTCTTTACTTAGTCTGCTCTTTTTCCCCTCTACACTAAACCCCTTTGCCTAAAATAGGCGATCTACAAGCTCACAACACCTCGCAGCGTGAGGCGTTGTGAGCTTGTAGATCTGCTATTTTTGGCTAACGTTCTCAGGTAAAAAAAGGTTTCTATCACACAAAGATTTGGAAGACCCCCTGTAGTAACTCTGAGGATCCCCTAGGGGTCCCGGACCCCCTGTTGAAGACCGTTGCCTTAAAAGATATCAGGTAAATCTTACAATCAGTCCAAAAATGAATCAGCAACTAAAGTGTGGGTAGACTAAAATAGGCAAACTATTTACTATGGAATATTGCTAAAGTTATTATGTTTAATGTTATCCTATGTCAGCGCTGTGTCTACATTGCATCTGACCATGGTGGCTGGCTGTTGGCCATCCAAATCTACTCGCTTGGTGTCAGATTCATTACGAGAGCATTAGGTAAATGAATAAAAAGAGAAAACTGATATTCATGCTGACTTGTTTGAAGCAGAGCCTGCCCTGCAGGCTGCACTGCATAATTATGCTGTATGCTGTTGACAAAATATCAGTTGATGGAAGTATTTTGCAGTTAAGAATGCTGACCACTGATCACACAACACCATAATGTCCTAAGTTGGAATCCAGCTTCCGACCAGTATAGAACATAATAGAACATGGGTCTTCAACAGGGGGTCCTCTGAGTTACTACAGTTGGTCCTCCAAATCTTTGTGTAATAGGATAATTCTTTTAAACGAACAACTTGAACCCTAGCATCCCTATTCTGAGGTGAACTTAAGCCAAAAATAGCAGATCTACAAGCTCTCTCTGTCTCGCAGCGCGAGGAGTTCAGTGCTTTTGTAACGGCCATCAGTGCTTTTGTAACGGCCGGTAGAGAAGGGCTCGTTTTAAACATGAACGTGATCTGGAGTTAGATTAAGAGATAAATCCACTTTTGGGAATCTCATAACACTGGCCTATATGGAAAAACGGATTTCCTGAACACGTTATCTCCCGTTGAATTGGAGTGTTTCTCTTCAGCCGTGGCTGCCCCAGACAGTAAATTACAGTTTAATGTAAACCCTTATTAGACGCGTCAAACGCGCCGTCGACACTCGGAGACATCAAATAGTTTGGCGTGTGCACGCGTCGTCAGCAGCGACCGTGTTAACATGCTGCTGTTTCCTCTGCAGATCCCAGGCTGTTCTCCCAGACATCCGTGTGTCCACCCTGGCAGCAGACGCTGGGTGCCGCTCACCTTCGCCGTGCTGCACGGACATCTCTCTGTGGCTCAGGTACACCACCACTCTCTGCTACAGTATTATGTGTACCAGTATCGCTTGTATATCCACTATTTTCAGTGTGTGATATCCTCGCTCAACTTAGGCTTTTCTTGTGCTGTTAGCTGTTGTTGGAGGCGGGGGCAGACGTGGAGGGGGGAGCCATGATGGACGATCAGGACAGCTGTGCCGAGACTCCGCTCCAGCTGGCTTCTGCTGCAGGTGGAACCCTTATTTAATAAACCTTCTAAAGTAGTTCTAAAGTACTGTTGCGTCTTTGCACGGACCTTGGAATTCCCTATTTGGAGCTTGTCACAAACAAACGCCACACGTACAGTACATCTGATGGCTGAACAAGTTGTCCATCTTCTCAAGGTTACTATGAGATGGTGAGCCTGCTCCTGGCCCACGGGGCAGATCCTCTGCTCAGAGTGCATCATGGGAGTTCTCTGACATCACCACTGTACGAGGATATGAACTGCTTCAGCTATGCTGCTGCACATGGACACAGGTGGGCACTAAACACTACTACTGCTGCTACTACTAGTAATGCTATTACCAGTAAGACTCCCTAATCGGGAGATAAGCGACCGTAGGTGGCTTATCTCCACAAATAGGGCAAAAATGTGTTTTTCCAAAATCTTCCTGATCCATGTTGATGACATGAGTGTAGACATGCTGTGTAGTGATATTCGTGATTTTAGGGCAAAAACTGTAGGAGCAGTGTCCAAAAATGTGTTTTAAAAATCGGCCTGAAGGTGGCGCTACAATAGGGCCATGTGAGAAATGAGGGGTGGGGTCTCCGCGTTGCCTTGGCGGACGAATAGGTACCGGCCCCGGCTCTCCCGGACGCTCCTAGCCCGAGTTACGGCATTTTATGTGCGCTGCAGTGGCAGGGGGTCCTCCACTGGGGGCGCCACCACTTTTGCATCCGTTCTGGAGCACCAGGAGTCGGTGGTCCCCGGGAATTCCCCGTGAGCAGCCCCGTTGGGGTGGTCATTTGGTCATTTTTGCACATTTGGTCATTTTTTACATCTGGGGGTCCCCCAGGGACCTGGGGGTCCCTGGGGCTCCGGGGGTCCTTGGAGGTTGTAGTTTGGCAGGCAAGGAGTGTGTGTATAAAATCTGGCATGGATCGGGTCAACGGGTGCGGAGATATAAGCAGGGAAAAAGTGTGACGTGTGACGTGTGAGCACATTTGGTCATTTTTTACATCTGGGGGTCCCCCAGGGACCTTGGAGGTTGTAGTTTGGCAGTCAAGGAGTATGTGTGCAAAATTTGGCATGGATGGGGGCAACGGTTGTGGAGATATGAGCAGGGCAAAAGTGTGACGGACTGACTGACTGACTCACTCACTGACAGACAGCCCGTGGAGGTTTTGGTAGTAAATGCGACCTACGGTCGCAACTACTAAACACTAAACACTACTACTGCTACTACTAATGCTATTACTACTAAACACTAAACACTACTACTACTGCTACTACTAATGCTATTACTACTAAACACTACTACTGCTACTACTAATGCTATTACTACTAAACACTAAACACTACTACTGCTACTACTACTAGTAATGCTATTACTACTAAACACTACTACTGTTACTACTAATGCTATTACTACTAAACACTAAACACTACTACTGCTACTACTAATGCTATTACTACTAATAATAATAATTCTGACCACCTTTACACTCTCAAACTCTACAGATTTTGCTGTGTATTATAGTACGGTAGGTGATCTAATTAACCTATCTACAAGTACTGTACTATAGCAACATTCTGTATTGCAGCTTTTCTGATCACTCTGTACTGCTGTACCTAATCTACCTAATCTGCCTTTGAGGTTTATTGGAATTTATGATTCTTTTAGTCTTTAGTTTTGTCAGGAGGACATTGAATCATCTAATTACTTGATTACCCTATGCCGCTGCAATGGCTGCATCTCCCCTCAGGGATTAACAGTCTCATATGGTGTCTTGTACAGAAACGTGCTGAGGAGGCTGCTGATGCAGCCGCAGCAGAGGAAGGAGGACATCCTCTCCCTGGAGGAGATCCTGGCTGAAGGAGTGGAGGAGGAGGTGCAGGAAGGTGACTAGAGATGGGACCATATGAACATTTCATGTCACCATTATTGTGACCAAAATAATTCTGATTTAGGATATTATTTATCGTGATAATCAAAATATCCCCAACATCCATTATCCCGGGGCGGAACATTTGACAAAAAAAAGAGCAGATCTACAAGCTCACAATGCGTCATAAAGAGATTTGGAAGAGAGTGAAAGAAAAGAACGTATCAAGTACGTTATTTCCGGGTCCGTTTTAACAATTATAGAGGGTTTAAATGTACTGGATATGCAGCTCTGCAAATAAAAGGTGAATTGATCCCAGCATGACGGAGGATAATTTCACGATAAATTGAAATCTCCATTATATGATTATTGTGAGTGTTTTTTAATCACGATAAACGATTACTAATAACAATTATGGTCCCATCCCTAAAGGTGACGCTCACAGACAGACGCCCAGCCTCAGCGCATCGCCCAGCCCTGCTCCCAGGCTGTGTAAGGCCAGGATGAGAGCTCTGCAGCAGGCTGCCTACTACAGCGCAGAGCACGGCTACCTGGATGTCACCATGGACCTCAGAGCAATGGGTAGGCCTTCACATGCTGTTATTATTATTATTATTTTTTTTTTTCCATAATTTTTTTAAGTATAGACGGTTCAATATCTGAAAACACAAATTGACATGAATCCAAAATACACTGAATATTGTGCTGTCAGTGTCAAACAATGACACTATGGAATCTATGAAAAGGTACTGGGGGTCCCTGCTTCATCTCTCTCTCAACTAAGGGGTCCTTCGCCTGAAAACGTTTAAGACCTCTGATCTATCACTTCCCTTCCCCTCTACCATGTGCTAACATTCCTCCTGTGCAGGAGTTCCATGGAGGCTCCATGTGTGGCTGGAGACTCTCCAGAGATGTCAGATGCTGTCCCGGGACGAGGAGATCCTCTCCCTCCTCACAGAGTTCTCCTCCGTCAGAGCCGAGGACTACAGCCAGGAGCTGATCTCCACAGGCCTGCCCCTCATGTTCAGCATGCTCGTCACCAGCAAGGTAACACAGAGATGTTTTATTGCGACCGTCAGGGAGCAGTTTACTATGAAAACCTCCACCGGCCGTCCGTCCGTCACACGTCACACGTCACACCTTTGCCCTGCTCATATCTCCGCATCAGTATGACATCACACCACATGTGTACACAAACCTTTGTGTACGTTGCTGTGGCAACAGTCTGTTGTTGCTGGTTTGTTAGTGTACGTTAGCAACCACCTTAGCAACCATGGTTTTACCCTAGCAACCAACTGTTTACCCTAGCAACCAACTGTTTACCATAGCAACCATGTTTTTTTACCCTAGCAACCAACTGTTTACCATAGCAACCAGATACGCAGAGCAGGGATCTCCATATATGGGCATAAACAGGTGACATCACACTGATGTCAGATACTCAGAGCAGGGATTTCTCCATAATATATGGGCATAAAAGGGATTCTGTTAGGGATCTCCATATATGGGCATAAAAGGGATTCTGTTAGGGATCTCCATATATGGGCATACAAGGGATTCTGTTAGGGATCTCCATATATGGGCATAAAAGGGATTCTGTTAGGGATCTCCATATATGGGCATAAAAGGGATTCTGTTAGGGATCTCCATATATGGGCATAAAAGGGATTCTGTTGGGGATCTCCATATATGGGCATAAAAGGGATTCTGTTGGGGATCTCCATATATGGGCATAAAAGGGATTCTGTTAGGGATCTCCATATATGGGCATAAAAGGGATTCTGTTAGCTGTTAGTGATCTCCATATATGGGCATAAAAGGGATGCTGTTAGGGATCTCCATATATGGGCATAAAAGGGATTCTGTTAGGGATCTCCATATATGGACATGAAAGGGATTCTGTTAGGGATCTCCATATATGGGCATAAAAGGGATTGTATCCCAGATGATGCCCTGTTAGGAGATCCACACTAACAGAATCCATATATGGTCCTACCGACAGCTGCTATAAGCCAACCCTGGCGATAAGGTCTGAGTCGAAGAAATGCTTCTTTCCTGGTATAAGGGTCATTTGTGTACGGTGTGATGTCATACTGATGTCAGCAGTGTGACAGGAGATAAGCGACCAACGGTCGCTTATCTCCCGATTAGGGAGTCTTACTGGTATAGCTCTCTATCCACAAGTTTCCAATGTCCCATCGTGCAAAACCGGCACCTCTTGTCCACGTATCTCTGTCACGCTTGACACTGTGGTTCCATGGGTTTGTCTGTGGTTCTATGGGTTTGTCTGTGGTTCTATGGGTTTGTCGCTCTGACATCATGCTCTGATGTCACTGTGATGTCAGGGGAACCACTCTTAACGCTCTGACATCACGCTCTGGCTTGATGTTCCTTTTATGCCCATATTTGGAGATCGCTGATGTCATCACGAGTCACACTTGCAAATTAATTACGTCCTTGTCCGTTTTATGCCCATATATGGAGATCCCTGTCCCGATCTGGGAATGCCCATATTTGGTAATGCTCATACTGTATATGGGCATGTTCTGACATCACATTGTTGACTATCATGCAGGGGTCTCCATATGGATAACTGGTCCGATATACATCACTGGTCAGATGGCCAAGAATTAAGGGCGAGGTCGCATGTCGCCCTGATGCGTCTTACTAGTATATAATATACAGGTATATATCATATGACATATACAGGTATATATCATATGATATATACTATCATATATGATATCAAGTCTTCACCTGCTGTTGCCTTGGGTGACACACTAATGTGAAAGTATTTTGTGGTGCACTTTTTCCTGCATTTCACGTTTCCTCTGTAGGTGATAACTAGAAGCCATTTCTTCCCCTTTGCAGGACTATGTGATAACGAGGAAGTTGGCGTCCGTGTTTTCCCACTGTTACGGAAAAACTCCAGTTCCGCCCATATCTCCCATGGACATCACCCTGTCTACACAACTAGGTAGCACACCTTCTTACAGTGAGAACGCTACAATGGTTTCTTTACATTGTCTGACTGTCATTTGTTGATTGAATACTTTATTAGCAAGATTGTTATCAGTACAACAACAGCACAGTGTCATTATCAGTCTTTCTGTATGCTTCATTCACCATTGTCAATGTGTCTGTGCTCAGATTGTCACTTCCTGAACAACAGAGAGATGTCGGACGTGGTGTTTGTGGTGGAGGGCCGTCCCTTCTACTCCCACCGGGTGCTCTTGATGTCTGCCTCTGAGAGGTCGGTGCCATCCAAATATTTACATCAACCTGTGGACTTAATGTGCCTCATAACACATCGTCGTTGTCGGATGGAAACCTTGTATGTCCAAAACCGTTCGTTTTGTATTTATCATCTAAAAAATGTACTAAACTAGTGAAGACGTGTGCTTATAGAGCTGCTGTTTTCACTACTTTTGTGCGACGGCCTTGTATGGTGAAGCAGGGCTTTACTTTGCGAAAGAATTTACTAATTTGAAACTTGGAGATACAAGGTTTCTGCCCGACAATATATTTCTAACACAGCGAAATCCTGAATGTTGACTCATTGCCTGCCATGGGAGGAGTTTGAGGAGGGCAACCAAATCCTTGTGTGATAGGATAATTATTTTCAATTAAAAACGTTGAACCCTCGCATTCCTATTCTGAGGAGAACTTTAGCCAAAAATAGCTGCGAGGCGTTGAGAGCTTGTAGATCGGCTATTTTCAGCAAAGAGGTTTGGTGTAGAGGTCAAAAAGAGCAGACCAAGTTCAGAGTGAAAGGTCAAGTTCAACTACGTATCGACCATTGAAGTGGCTAAATGTCTGAAAAAAACATTAACACAAATCCAACATAGACTGAGGACAGTGCGGACAAACAAGTAGATGAAAATCGCATTTATACAATATGTAGAGGGGGTCCCTGCTTCATCTCTCTCTCAGTTAAGGGGTCCTTGGCCTGAAAACGTTGACGACATAGTGGATTCCTATGGGACGACGTGGTGGAAAGCGAGGTTAATACGAGAGCCTGTATCTTACAAATGGATTGTCGCTTATGGATCAGGATTATTTTCCTATTCTAGGAAACCCGTGCACGTCTTTTGAGGGCTCCCGTGGGTGAATTGGCAGAATATTCTATGAAAAACAGAAAACACTAATGAACAAATTAATTCCTGGCAGTCAATGCGTTAATTGAATTGTGTAGAATGTGGAATGGAATTAATTCTGAAACATGAATTCTTTGTCTTCTTTCGGAAACAGATTTCGTCTCCTGCTAAGCGACTCCCCCGACCAAGGCACCATTCACATCAGCCATATCAGCTACAGCACGTTCCAGGTAGGATGGGATGGAACTAATAACTGGCTTCTAATATTATGTGTGATTTAGGATCAGGGGTGTAGTTGTCCCAATTTAAAATGAAGCAAACACGGAACAATAGCAGATCTACAAGCTCACAGCGCGGCACTGCAAGCTTCTAGATCTGCTATTTTTGAAAAAAACGTGAAAATGTGTGCAAGTCTTTGAATTTCAAATCCTTCTATTTGTTTCTGTTTCTATGTCAGTGGTGCTGAAACTCTTTCATGTGAAGGACCCCAAAAATTACCCCCATCTCAAAATATTTAGTTCCAGGGACTATATAAAATTTTACAAAATGGTCACTTTAACAAGGTATTATAATTATATTCTCCACACTTGTATTCTCCCCATCTTGACAGAATGGTATATTCCCAGGTTCCGCAGGTCAGCTGCACAGGTGCATTGCATTATTGTTAATTGTGGCACTGTGGCACGTTTACTAACATGCCAAGTTTAGCTGCACTTGAACAACCATTCCAGGCTGCCATATCCAGCCCAAGAAACTGTAGAAATGGGGGGAAATTTAAATGTACTTCTTAAAATAAATGTATCATGCCTGTTGCTAAGGTATGGCAACATGACTGGTGTCTTGCACGCGCGCCTTCGCGCTCGTGCAAGACACCAGTCATGTTGCCATACCTTAGCTTTTTCTGAACTGACGCCACTGCCACCCCCTTCCAGCGTTGGACTATAATCTTTTTGGCTGCTACAAGTCCTGCCAGGCAGACGTTGTGTGACTTTCCAGTGAGTCATAATTTAATAAGGTTTTGCTCTCAAACCGTAGCTGATAAAGAGACATCTTGGAAACCAAACACTATTCTATTTCACCTTGTAGCAACTCATAATGTAATAACAGCTCATAATGTAATAATTTAAAATGTAATAAAAACTCATAATGTAATAACAGCTCATAATGTAATAATTTAAATGTAATAAAAACTCATAATGTAATAATCAGCTCATAATGTAATAAAAAAAATTAGCGCATAACGTAATAACAGAGTTTTCTATAATGTAATGTGTTACATTGAGAACCACATGTAGCCGCTCATAATGTAACAATGGCCCATATTGTGGAGAAAAGTCATACATTGTCATATTATGTATTACCTCTGACAAACGTAGCAACGTTTGTTTGCTGGTAACAGACAGACGGACGTAGAACCACTCACGGACGGACACACACACACACACACACACACACACACACACACACACACACACACACACACACACACACACACACACACACACACACACACACACACACACACACACACACACACACACAACAGACATTGCAGGGTAGGGTGCAAAACATAATTTCGGCCAAGCCTTTTGGCCTTGCAGAGACTAGCCTCGTAAAGCCCTCTTCCGGAAAGCTAGGCGGAGACAATAAAAGATCATAATGTAATAATGGCCCATATTGTGGAGAAAAGTCTTACATTGTCATATTTATTGTGACCGTAGGTCGCATTTACTATGCAAACCCGCAGCTCATGTTTGTCACTGACAAACGGCCGTTTGGCGTCTTGTCTTTCACACAGAGAAGAAAAAATCCAACCGCGACTTTCAATGTGTCTGCTACAGTCCATAGAAAACGGGGCTGCTTTGACCAAGCCAGCAATGGGAGATAGACGAAGGAAGAAACAGCCATTTTACAAAGCCCAGATCTATGGATGTGAACGAGGTAATGGAGCTGAGCTGGAGCTGCTTTCGCAAAGCATTATGGGATATGAAGTCTTTTCGCTCACCAGCCGTGGTGGCACCTGTTTACCTAGTTACCATGGTAACGAGTTAACACGTCCCTGGACGTGATAACGGGGTCCTGGCACTGCACCGCAGTAATTCTTATCACGTTCCTGGACGTGTTAGGCAGCCCAAATGTTAATGTAAAAACATTTTAGGAATGTGTAGAGCGGCCGCCTGGAAAACCAGAGGTTTCTGGTTTGATTCCCATCCCAGGCTATGTGCCGAGGACAAGGTTTATGAGCAAGACATTCGACCCATTACTGCTCCTCCCTGAACTCTCATCTGAGCAGCCATTATCTGTGTGAAAATGAAAAACTATGCATAGCTTGCGAGCTAGTTAAGGCAGCATACACTTGAGAGGTTACACACATGTGCATTACTACCCTGACTTGGCAATTAGCTGACCAATTGGGTGGGTTTCCTTCTGCGTTCCTTCTGCGTAAGTGTCCCTGGTTTGTTGTTATGCACCATTTGCATCCACCACCACCCCAGCACCACCAGTTGGCTCTTCTATTAGTTCTGTTCCCCATGGGGGGTTGTTATTGTACACGTATCTCTCTGCCCTTGGATCCACCAAAGCTCTGTACTAGTCTGGATGGATCTAAGTTCCAAATACTATGTCATCACGCAATGACATCACAGCATTGTCATCACAACCAATGTACTGGTCTTTAAAAGTAAACGTCCACTATTCCAACTAACAAAACTGTCGATTAACAGCATATACTGTAAATTTGTTGCACTAGTTCACGGTGGTGCTGCTGTGTGAAATGATTCACTGGACAATAGATCTGAAAGGAGGACCTAAAGAGCACTACCATGCTGCTGTTGTAGTCGGACACAAGCTGTACTCATTTGGAGGAGTCAACAACTACCAGGATCAGATTGAAGTCCACATCTTCAACACATTGTCTTTGTGTTGGAGGAAGCTGCTCCCAGTGACAAATGGAAGAGGACAAAGCCCCATTGAGGTTCCCTCCGGGCGCCAGGGCCACACAGCTGTGCTGGTAGAAGAAATGGTCTACATCTGGGGAGGATTGTATCCATACTCAAATGTTCTTTTTGGCTTTGATGTCGACACCCACAGCTGGTTCATACCCAATATTTCTGGGACTATTCCAGAAGGAAGGAGCTACCACTCAGCCTGTGTCCTGGAGAAGGTCATGTATTTGTATGGAGGAGGATACACCCAGCTGACTGGACGTACTAATGACATATACAAGTTGAACACTAACACAATGGTCTGGTCTTTAATTAACACCAGGGGAACTCAGCCACCTGCTTCAACAAGTCACTCTGCCACCATCATCGGGACAAAGATGTTTGTATTTGGGGGCTTTGGGGGCTTTGGGGTCCGTAGGGGCGATAGGGGCAACTACTACAACAGCATCAGAGTGTTTGACACAGAGACCAGCTGCTGGCTGAGCACGCCTTCTAGACGCCTCCCAGAAGGACGCTCATGTCATTCAGCCTTTGCCTACAATGGAGAGCTGTACATATTTGGTGGCATGAAAAGGAACCAGTCCTTCAATGATCTGTGGAAATTCAGTCCAGAGACCTTCTCCTGGAAGCAGGTTGAGACCAAGGGCAAAGAACCCTGTAGGATGAGTGGGATGTGCTGTTGCATAATGGGAGATTGTATTATAATCCATGGAGGACACAAAGAAAACAACCACATTTCTGGTGACCTGTACATCCTGGACTTAAATCCCAGCCTGAAGATGTTATGCAAGCTAGCAGTCACTCAGCATGGTCTGGAGCTGTCTGAACTCCCACATGACATCAGTTGGGAACTGGCAGCCATGACTACCAACAGAAACAGAACTAAATGACAACCCCCACACACACACACACACACACACACACACACACACACACACACACACACACACACACACACACACACACACACACACACACACACACACACATTGAGCCCACTACATTCAATAAACAAACAACATGGTCTAAGCATAGTTCATTTCACCAATCGTCCCGCTAGCCAGTCACAGCGTGTCCTTTGAAACTTTGATCCGTTTGTGCCAAGATGTATGCCATATCTAGGCCAGATGTAGGCCATGCTCCTTGAGATTTTCACTAGCATAAATGCATGATGCAATACTACCTTTTAGTCTGTAACTAGTCTTAAAATATTACCTACAATCAGCGTATTGTAGATCATTTTAAAATCAATATCTACAATAGTATCTACAATCATCCAGACTAATATTGCTCAGAAACAAGCGGTTATGTTATGTGCCTTTTTCTTTTTTTCCCCTTTTTTGGTCCGGTGACATCATCAACGCAGATGACCTTTCGGTTACCCCGGAAATAATTGGTGATCCATAAGTTAGCGAACAGCGCCACCCAGAGTCAAAAAATAAGAAACTTGTGGAACTCCTCTTGGCTGCCTAGACCAGGGAATATCTTGGGAAACTTCATGGCAGTCATTGAGTTTATACTTTTATGATTAGCATTTTCAAATAAGTAAACATCTTTCCTTCAACAACATGAAAAAGCTGGGGGCGTGTTCCTCCCTCCACGTCATCAGCGCCCACACCCTAGGGGTTGGCGATAGGGCCTTTCTGTTTGGAGTTTGCATGTTCTCCCCGTGTCTCCTAGGGTAGATACCCTCACAAAAACATGCAAAAACATGGTCTCTATAATGCCTCCCCCTGGCCAGCCGGGGCGCCTGATGGGGGGTAAAGGAACTGGTTGGAATAACGTGTTCCTTCCACGCGCTACGTCCAAACCAGGGACATCCCCACTGTCAGGTGAAAAGAAGCAACTTGGACTCCTCATGCATAGAAGGAAGCATGAGGTCAGTCTGTTGTCTCCCCAGGCGCGGCAGAAGGAGAGCAGAGACCAGGATTACATAGGCATTTGGCACTGGGTGAAAATGGGTTACAAAATCGTGGGATAAAAATTATATTATATAAAAATAAAAATAAACAGCTTTTTTTTTGCCTGTCTACGACATAACGGAACAAAACAAGCCTGTCATGCGACCCAAGTAAACCATAACTCAAATCAAATTATAAATAACCATAAATAATACAAAAACGAATTATAGTTAATTGTCTTGTTCCTTGACATTGCAAAAAAGAAAAACTTTCCATTTCGTTTTTTTTTTGGTGACATTTTTCTTTTTTTTTTTTTTTTCTTTTTTTTTTTATGTGTCGAAAATCTTTTGAGAATAATACAATGAGTAAAGGGGTATTTACTTGTGACCCACAAATAGTGGTCTGGGACCTGCGTACTGTATGGGTCCCGAACCACTGTTTGGGAAACAGTGATCTAAAGCAGGGGTCCTCAACGTTTTCAGGCCAAGGACCCTTTAGTTGAGAGAGAGATGAAGCACAACCTTTTCATAGATTCCATAGTTTCATTGTTTGACCGCAAATCATCAGTGTATTTTGGATTCATGTCAATTTGTGTTTCGGATATTTAACCACTTTCTCTGTACTTCTGCTCTTTTCCCCCTCTACACCAAACCTCTTTGTCGAAAATAGACGACCTATAAGCTCGACCTGTGAGCTTGTAGATCGGCTATGTTTGTCTAAAGTTCTCAGAATATGGACACTAGGGTTCAAGTGGTTAATATAAAAAAGATTTCTAACGCTCCCGTTTTAATTAACGAAGTGTGCTCCACTACCAACGTCAACGCCGGACGCTCAAATTCGCCCCGGTTCAATTTTGGACGCCGTCTGACGCTGGCACAGTTTTTAATTTGCTTGATTCAATATTTAGATATTTGATGTAAATGCCATCAGTCCTCCTCCTCCAATCGGGGGACCCCATACACAAAAAAGTGGAAAGTGGAGCACTCGTCAGCGTAGTTCACATGTAAAATATTCTAAGATGCACGGTTCGGGTACATAGAACTTTAAAGGACAACTTTGTTTTTTTACAACAAGGGTTCATATTTTAGATTGTAATTAGAGAAAAGAAAAAGTGAGTGTTAAAATGTTTTCATTTGCTTCGTTCTATTGTTTTATCGCGTTTACCGAGCTAAAATGTGGGGCATGCGTACGCATGGGGGCATGCGTACAAGTGGCTAAATATGTCTTTTTAGACACACTAAGCCAGCAGTTTCTTTTTTGCTATTTACAGTAACATTTCTAGGCCCCATAAGTCACATCCAACCATGAAAGGTTGCGTTGTATCTTGGGAACGGGCTTATTCTGTGTAAAATGACATATTTGTACGCATGCCCCCAACCACTGAAATAAGAATCTCTAAAACAATAGAACGAAGCAAATAAAAACATTTTAACACTCAGTTTTTCTTTTCTCTAATTACAATCTAAAATATGAACCCTTGTTGTAAAAAAACAAAGTTGTCCTTTAAGGCAAGGACGCCAGCACTCACTTTAGAATGAATTCTTCTTCATGTATTGAATGGATTTCCCCCAGCAGCTACTGCACACAAACAGGACAGACGTTTCATTTACATCAAATATCTAAATATTGAATCAAGCAAATTCAAAACTGTTCAGGGTGTTCACAAAAGCCTGATTAGACGATAAAATGACGATAAGTTCTTTTGAAAGTGAAATATCCCTTTAATAAAGTTGACCTTCACTATGTACTTATAGTATACTTAGTCTGCTCTTTTTCCCCTCAACACCAAACCTCTTTACCAAAAATAGCCAATCTACAAGCTCACAACGCCTCGCAGCGTGAGGCGTTGTGAGCTTGTAGATCTGCTATTTTTGTATAAAGTTCTCAGAATAAGGACTCTAGGGTTCAATTGGTTAATATAAAAAAAGGAGAAAAATGTTTCTATCACACAAAGATTTGGAGGACCCCCTAGAGTAACTCTGAGGACCCCCTAGGGCTCCCGGACCCCCTTGCATTAAGAGCTGATTATGACATTATGAGTTTTTATTACATTTAAATTATTACATTACTTGAAGCTCGGCCGCCCGAGCGTTTAGTCGGCAACCTGGCCAACTCGGGAATGATGTAAATAGGGAATGAATGCCCCGCCCTTTAATGCAAATCCCATATACATACTGACATTGGTACTGGATACTGCATCATATTGATTCTTTACACTATATATCTTGTGCAAATTGGTCATATTGATTGATTGATTGATTGAAGACTTTATTTGATAGAAAAAGGTACAGTTTCATGACGGTACAGTTCACTGGTACAAGGTCTACTAAAAGGAGATCCTAGAAAAGCACTTGGCTTATTTACACAGGAAACAATTGAAGTATCTCATATTGAATGACAGACGGATAGAACACAGTACTATGCAGCAAATATAGTCAGGAGAAAATAAAATAAAAAGAGACGAAAAAATATATTCAGTAGGTAAATACAAAGGAGGGTAAGGCTGGGCTAGGTTTGTTATTACCAGTTGCAAACGGCTGCCGCCTGTAAGTGGTTTTTCAGGGCTATTTTAAAGGATGCTAGGGAACCACACTCCTTTAAGGCCTTCGGTAAGGTTCCACATTTGGTGGTATAGCAGAAGAACGAGTTTGACCCTTTGTTTGACTGGGTTGAACGTGATCTGTGGTGCTGCCTCTGGTGTTGTAATTGTGGACGTCCTTAACGTTTATAAAGTATTTTGACAGGTACATGGGTATCGTGCAGGGGTTCCCAAACTCTTTTGTCTCAGGGCACCCATAAATATATTTTTTATCTGAGGCACCCTTACATTATAATTTTCACTCCCAGCACCTTATATTTATAATAGCATATCGTCATTGTCGGGTGGAAACAGGTGTATGTCCAAAACCGTTCATTTTGTATTTATCATCTATTATACTATTATTATACTAAATGTTTTTTCAAGTGTCCAAATAAATTCCAAATATTATCAAATGATCTCGCGGCACCCCTGGACTGCCGTCACGGCACCCCAGGGTGCCCCGTCACCCACTTTGAAAACCCCTGCTTTACACTATATATCTTGTGCAAATTGGTCATATTCAATAATTAAATAATGCTTTTTACTTGACCCTGCAGATGATGATGAAATCTCTCTACTGTGGAGGAACAGAAGGAGTCACTGTGTCATCTTCTGATGCCCTAAAGGTGAGAAGAACCATTCACCTGTTGCTCCACCAACAATGATGTCAGATATAATGTGTAGCAGAAAGCTACATCATTGTGTATCTGAATGTTGCTCTGCCTGTCCTGTATGCAGCTGCTGCCAGTGGCCAGTTTCTTCCAGCTGAAGGGTCTGGAGAGATGCTGTGAGATGCAGCTTTCACAAAGTCTGACTCTGGACAATGCTGTTAGCATCTACCACACAGCTAAGGTAAGAGTTATGTACAAAATGTCCTCTTAAACCATATAGGGGGGGGGGGGGAATGATCCCATGACCCCAGAGATAATGTATACCAGTTTGTGTTGAGTTTTGGACAGTATCTGTAGTGTGGTAGCAAAAAGTGTGTTTTGAAGTAAAGGCACTACGGCAGAAAATGTAATCCCGCACAAACAGGGCCTCATGATCCAAAAGAAATTGTAAATTGATTGTACTACCTAAGAGTTATAGGCCAAAACGTGAAGTGGGCTGATCTACAAGCTCACAGCGCTTCACATCACGATGCTTTGGGAGCTTGGAGATCAGATATCGGAGCAGCGCCACGGAGTGAGAGAGAGGGGAGAGACAAAGCTAGAGACAATTTGTCATGTAGCTTTCAGTAAGCAGCTGATTTTAGCAGTATTCTCAACAGCCTACCTCTCATCATTTAAGGATGTAGTAGTGCATCACAGCTTTCCCCTGCCATTCTTATATCCAATTGGACCTCTGAGAACACGAGAGTGTGCATGACGTTGATGAACGTGTCAGTCTTCCTCACTGTCTACACCTAATTCTCAACTAATACCTGTGATTCCAAGTTTATGGCAGCAGCCAATCCGATTGGTTTTATTACTCTAACGCCCAAGACGCAGCCAGGACTAATTCAGGGCCATTTGAAAATAGCTAAATAGCGCTTGGACAAACCCCCACAGTAGGCCTACAAGTTAAGTTGAGTTGTTAAAATAGGGCCACTAAGTATCAGTGGTGAAAAGTAACTAAGTACATTTACTTAAGTACTGTACTTAAGTACAGTTTTGAGGTATTTGTACTTTACTTGAGTATTCTACTCCACTACATCTCGGATCCAAATATTGTACTTTCCACTACATTTATTTGAAAACTTTAGTTACTAGTTACTTTGGCAGATATAAATTATAATATTATAAAACATACATTAACGACTTTAGCCCTACTTTATACCGATGCGACGCGTTGTGAGCTTGTAGATCGGTTATTTTCAAACATTTCGTACTTTTACTTTTGGTATGTTAAGTACATCTTTAAACCAATACTTTTGTACTTTTACTCAAGTACATTTTGAATTCTAGACTTTTAATTGTATAGGTTGCCCTCACACCAAAATACCTATGAAAGTGGAATCCGCGTTCCGCCAATGCATTTCAATGAGAGTGAAGCGGTTTCATGCTAGCAGAGGATTTCGCCAAAAAACGCTCCCTTATCATTGAAATGCATTGGCGGAACGCGGATTCCACTCGCATAGGTATTTTGGTGTGAGGGCACCCTAAGGGTAGAAATACTGTGTTAGGGTGCCGCACACCAAAATACCTAGAGTGGAATCCACCAATGCATTTCAATGAGAATGGAGCGTTTTTTGCCAGTAGAGGATTTCTGCAAAAAACACTCCATTCTCATTGAAATGCATTGGCGGATTCCACTCTAGGTATTTTGGTGTGAGGGCACCCTAGGGTGCCCTCAGACCAAAATACCTATGAGAGTGGAATCCGCGTTCCGCCAATGCATTTCAATGATAAGGGAGCATTTTTTGCAGAAATCCTCTGCTGGCATGAAACCACTTCACTCTTATTGAAATGCATTGGCGGAACGCGGATTCCACTCTCATAGGTATTTTGGTCTGAGGGCTCACACCAAAATACCTAGAGTGGAATGCGCCAATGCATTTCAATGAGAATGGAGCGTTTTTTGCAGAAATCCTCTACTGGCAAAAAAACGCTCCATTCTCATTGAAATGCATTGGCGGATTCCACTCTAGGTATTTTGGTTTGAGGGCACCCTAACAGAGTATTTCTACATTGCAGTATTGATACTTTTACTCAAGTAAAACACTTTGAGTACTTTATCCACCACTGCTAAGTATGCAGAGACAAACTCATGTCCTTATTACAACCTGTGTGTGTGTGTGTGTGTGTGTGTGTGTGTGTGTGTGTGTGTGTGTGTGTGTGTGTGTGTGCGTGTGCGTGTACGTGTGTGTAGCGGCACGGTGCACTCGAACTCCAAAGGTACTGCGAGGGGTTCTTCCTTCAGAACATGGAGGCGTTTCTGGAGAGAGAGGACTTCCACCGGCTGCTGCTGGGAGGAGCCAGTGAAGACCTGCTCTACCCAGGCCTAGACACCCACAACCGGCCCAGAGGGGACAGACTGTCCCCTGCCCTTCTCCGGGACCTGGAGACCACTCTGGTCCACAGACTTTACACTCTGTACTCCACCTGTAGAGAGTGAACCGCAACAAACCGCCAACATCGCGCCGCCAGTAGAGTTGCCGTCTTAGAACATGCGCGGAGGGTTCCCAAAGGGTTCCTAGTTCGATCCCGGGCTCCCCCAAGAGTTAGTGTCGAAGAGTCCTTGAGCAAGTTGTTTTTTAAAGAAGGGTCCCCCTGGAGAAAATGTATGTGCCCTGATGTAAAATGCCATGACCCTCCCCATGACTGTAAAAAATATTATATAGATTAACCCTCCCTAGGGTGTCATTTTTTTATTTTATTATTATTTTCTTTGTGAAATTTATGGGAGTTGTTACTGTATGGTGTGTTTGACATGAATATCACACATATCAAAACAGACTATTTTATTACAAAAAAATGGTATGACCCTCCCTTGGACTAAATTTGTTTAGCTTACTTGGACTAAAATTAGAAAGGCATGACCCTCCCCTATTTTTCTCCAGGGGTACCCTTCTTAAAAAAATTACCTGCTCTCGGTTAAAAACGACCTGCTCTCGGTGAGCAGGTTGGTGCCTTGCATGGTTTCCTCAGCCATTGGTGTGTGAATGGGTGAATGTTATGTAATGCATCTCTGTAATGCGCCTTGGATAAAGACGCTATATAAATGCACCATTTACTATCGCCGTCAGTGGCAGGCGTCAAAGGAACACAAATGATTGGGACTGCTAACCACAATGTTCTCATTAAAAGTTAAAAAGCCATTCCAGTATTTAAAAAATTCTGTACATATAATAATAAGCATGTAAGATATCATGTACATATTCTTTTTGTTAATAAACATGCGTAAACCTGCAAGTCTCTCTCTCTCACACACACATACACACCACCGTATTTCCAAAGCCAACAGATTTATTTCCTTTAGCACTGAAGTTGTTCACAGTAACATCAACAAGGGGAATACATTGCCATGTGGTTAAATCCTGCTCGCTACTGTAGCGCGCCCGTACTCAAGTCCATTCAGTTCAGTGTGCTCTTGGATTCCCACAGTATAGAAAAACAAAAGGAGGAAACCAAAACGATGATGGGTATTGCTTTAGAGAAGTGGTTCCCAAACTTTTCAGGTCGACACCCAAAAGAGAAATGAGACGTTTGCCCGGGACCTAAACTAGTGAAAACAGCAGATCTACAAGCTCACCATGTAGATCTGCTATTTTCACTACTTGTTAAACATTTGTTTCCTAATTTATGGAATTTCCATGATTTTTCTTTGACTTCTTCATGAAATTACTGAAACAAAAATCATTGAATTGACCCATAAAAATGTGTCCGCGACCCACAAATGGGTCCCGACCCACTGTTTGGGAACCACTGGCTTAGAGGTTGTTCTCTCCGATACCAGTTCCTCACCCAGCTGAGGTGGGAGCCAGCAGTGCTGGAAAGTAACTAAGTACATTTACTTAAGTAATGTACCCAAGTACAATTTTGAGGTATTTATACATTTACTTGAGTATTTCCAATCTACATTAATTACACTACACTGCACTACATTAATTTGGAAACTTTAGTCACTTTGCAGATGTAAATTATAATATTATAAAACATACATTAACGACTTTAGCCCCATTTTATACCTAGGCTATTTGAAAATGCCCGATCTTCTAATAGCTCACAACGTGTTGCGTCGCGGCTCGGTGTGAGCTTTTAGATCTGCCATTTTCAAACATTTTGTACTTTTAGCTTTGGTACTTTAAGTACATTTTGATGCCAATACTTTTGTACTTTTACTCAAGTACAGTTTGAATTCCAGACTAAGGGTGCCCTCACACCAAAATACCTATGAGAGTGGAATCCGCGTTCCGCCAATGCATTTCAATGATAAGGGAGCGTTTTTTGCAGAAATTCTCTGCTGGCATGAAACCGCTTCACTCTCATTGAAATGCATTGGCGGAACGCGGATTCCACTTTCATAGGTACTTTGGTGTGAGTGCACCCTTATACTTACTTATAGCAGAGTATTGCAGTATTGATACTTTTACTTATGTAAAAAAATGTAGTACTTTTTCCACCACTGGCGACCGGGGCCATCCATCAGCCAGGTCCCTCTCTCTCTTTGAGAGAATGAGTCAGGAGAATGCATTGCACAGTCACTGCATCATGTGCACAGAAAACAAAACGCTAGGGAATAGTGGGAGGGATTCGGAAGGTGGGGGGCAGGGGGGGTTGGTTGGGGGATACCAAACTTGAAAGGCAAATTAAAAAAACAAATAAAGTGTCAACTAAAATGCACGTAAAACAACAAGAAAAATGAGCAGGGGTGTCACAAGGGGGGGCTTTTTGAAAAGTCTTGAAAATGTGTGCAAATCTTTGAATATATATATTTTTTAAGCGAACATTTGTAACTCAAATTTTGCTTCTGGGGGGGTCCCTGGAACATAAATATTTTGAGATGGGGGTCCGTGGCCAAATACATATCATTTTGGAGGTCCTTCACATGAAACCGTTTGAGGACCACTGACATAGAAACATAGGTTTTTCAAGAAACCTTAGAAGGATTTGAAGTATTCAAACTCAAAAAATTCAAAAATAGCAGATCTACAAGCTCGAAGCGCGGCACTCGGTGCCGTGCTGTGTGCTTGTATATTTGCTATTTTTCAATAGTTAAAGCACAAAATGTGAGTGAATCCTTGTACCCAGGGCCCAGAATTTGGTGTGACACTCCTGGTTGGGGGGGTACCAAACTTGAAAGGCAAATTAAAAAAATAAAGTGTAAACTAAAATGCACGTAAAACAACAAGAAAAATGAGCAACGACGGGGAAAAGAAGGGGAATGGAGAGAGTAGACAGGGTGGAAGGAGGAGGGGAGGGGAGAACGGTTCCAACGACGACATGCAAAGAAAAGACGGATGTCCGAACATGCAAACAACCGTACGCGGTTCAAACAACCATACACGGTCAAACAACCGTACACGGTCAAACAACCGTACGCGGTCAAACAACCGTACACGGTCAAACAACCGTACGCGGTCAAACAACCGTACACGGTCAAACAACCGTATGCGGTCAAACAACCGTACGAGGTCAAAGCTAAGAGCGTGGGAATCCCCCTATATACAGGATGAGTTGAGTGGGTGTTTTTGTGGTTGGAGTCATCATCATACGCACAGGAAAGAGGGGAACTGACAAATATCAACAAAGGGTTTGTTCATCTCAGAAGAGGCTAGTCTACATTCTTAAATTACGGTAAATCACCCCCGAAACAGAACGAAACAAATAACTATATTACAAGCTTTTTCTCATCAAATAAAAAAAAAGGCAAGGAAACTATAAGATGGTGAATGTTCACAGATACTTTACAAGAATATTCTGAATGATCAATAACTTAAACATGGCAAAAAAATATCCTTAAATACTTTTAGGAAACCTTTTTCTACATCTGTCGTATAAATAACAAAATAATAAATTAATAATAATAACCAAACTGACAAAATACAGTAAAGTACAAAAATATACACAGCAGTTCAATGTGGTCTGAAACCTGCAGATTACTTCAAAGGAATGTGAACAAAACAATAATGATAAAAAATAAAATAAAACACGGATCCGCAAAAAAGAAATCTTAACCGCACGTCAAAAAGTGCAAAGGAAGTGGACATGACACAGACAAGACTTAATTTGTCCAAGGAACAGAAACGGAGAAAAATAAAACGACGACATGGCAACACAACTCTCCTAAACATAATGTCACGACTACACTTTAGTTTTTTTTTTGTACATACAGAACATTATTTAGTCTGTACAAACTGAATAAATTCATTCATTTATGCAATTATCCCTTCCCTCCCCACCCCCAAAAGTCCTTTTGTCAACATGATGTCTTCTTTACATCTCAGATTCCCATTTTAAGCCACGTGGCCGGCACAGACCGTTTAAAATCCCCGTGTTCAGGAAGAAAGACTAAAGTTAAAAAGAGTTTACAATCCAGCCAGTTGTCCGTCGATCGGGGCTCAAAGGGACACATTCTCTTCCTGACGTTCAGTAGCCACCGGTCCTCCTGCTTCCGTTTGTCCTTACATCCCGCCAACATTGTGTCAATATGTAGGAATGTGTGAAATGCGATCATTTTGGTGTCTACATCCTAGTGTGCGCTGTATGTGTGTGCCAGGGTGTCTGCCGGTATCAAGACATTTTTATGACAGCTAGTCAGCTAGAATTAAATTCAATAGTAAACTTGCAACGGAAATAAACGTGCTACGAATGTCTTCTTGGGACATCGCAAGTAACGTTGGCTCTGTAAAGAACAGATCAATAAATTGGAGATTGTTGTTGGCATGCTCTTGAATACTGTCTGTGCTTCTCGCTTTGCATTATGGGAATCTCACCGTACCCACCTTGAAACATTTGCAAATAATTCGTCCGACTTCAGAGACGTTACCGCTGAACATTCGCTTTTGCACCGTGTGCCCCTGAAGCCGTTTGCAAGTATTGTTACCTCGCTTGAATACGACGGAAGCAGAAAGGGAAAAGGTTGTCATATCAGAGTAATACTGTATCCGTTTATTAGGTTGCCAACACTGCCTGGTAACGAACTGTAGAAGCACCCGTGAACTCTTGCC
Source organism: Nannobrachium achirus (assembly GCF_963921795.1). Classification (NCBI taxonomy): domain Eukaryota; kingdom Metazoa; phylum Chordata; class Actinopteri; order Myctophiformes; family Myctophidae; genus Nannobrachium; species Nannobrachium achirus. The sequence goes on from NC_137816.1 coordinate 54,723,942, forward strand.
TAAAAAGGATCCATAAAAATAAATACAAAAACGATAAAACTCATTTGCACCACATAGTCAGGCTACATGATTGCCTAAGACCTTTCACGTTTAATACAATTTCATACCTTTTAGGCCTTTTAAACTAAATCTCAATGTAAGACTATTTAAGCCTTTTTACGGACCTGCAGACACCCTGTGTGTGTGTGTGTGTGTGTGTGTGTGTGTGTGTGTGTGTGTGTGTGTGTGTACATGCTCATGAATGTATAGGGGAATGAGGATGGGGGGGGGGGGGTGCATTATAATACTTTTGACAAACATCATTGTCTTTAAGGCGTTTCTTCAATAAGTATATCTCTTGTGTTCAGGCCAGAGGGAGCAAAGCAAACAGGAAAAAAAAAGAGAAGCGCCTCTTCTCACAGTCCTCTAGGGGTCGCTGTGGGAGTGTTGTGGCAGTGGCGGACTTCGTTGGGGGGGGACAGGCTGGGGATATGGGTGGTGGGTATGTGTGTGTGTGTGTGGGGGGGGGGGGGGTAATGTAGTCTCTCTTTCCGTCTTTCTCTGGAGTCTGGCTGGCCACGAGTGAGGTGTTGTGGGAGAGAGGAGCGGGGTGGGGGGCGGGGGGTGTGGGGCAGAGGCGGCCATCTTGCAGAGCGGATGATGGGCGGGCTTTAATAGTTTTTATGGATGATCCCTGGTGGCAGAGACAAGTCAAGCCGTCACACACACACACACGAGCACCCACACACACGCACACGCACTGCCCCGAGACGGACCCTCCACCCCAGAGTGGGTGGAGGTACATATAGCTACATGTGCTACTTACTGACGGCAAAATACTTCATACACATCCTCCAAACTCAAAATAGTCATTCCTGTTGTTATTATTATGCAGTACAAAAAAGGTTTATAGGCAATAGTCAAAAAAGTAGATATTCTCTCTTTTCTATTTTTTCTTTTCTCTAGAGCAGGGGTCTTCAACGTTTTCAGGCCAAGGACCCCTTAGTCAAGAGAGAGAGATGAAGCAGGGACCCCCCCACAACCTGTTCATAGATTCCATAGTTTCATTGTTTGACAGCACAATCATCAGTATGATTCATGTCAATCTGTGTTTTCAGATATTTAACCACTTAACCGTCAGCACTTAATAATCTTGACCTTTCAACTCTGTACTTAGTCTGCTCTTTTTCCCCTCTACGCCAAAGCTCTTTGCCGAAAATAGCCGATCTGCTATTTTTGGCTAAAGTTCTCAGAATATGGACGTTAGGGTTCAAGTGGTTAATATAAAATATGTGATGCTATCATAGAAAGATTTGGAGGACCCCCTGTAGTAAATCTGAGGACCCCCTAGGGGTCCCGGACCCCATGTTGAAGACCCCTGCTCTAGAGCGACACTCCTACTGGCTAAAGGGCGAATGGCTAACTGCTGTCCTTTGACATTTTATATCTTCTTGGTGGTGGTGGTGGTGTTGAGGGTGGGGTGGGGGGTCGGGTCATACGTGTTTATTCTATGACCTGATAACTGGTTTTTACTGACTATAGTCATGCAAAAGGCTAGCTCGTCCTTTTTTTTTACGGCTGTTCCTGCGGCGTCCTGCTGCCGGCGGCAGGCGTCGCCGTTTTGTCTTTTGTGCCGGTGTGGGCGGCGAGGGGCTTAAGAGAGTCAGTGGGGGGCGGTGCTCTGCCGCTGTTGGGCGGGGCATGCTTGGCGTGGGGGGCGGGGCTAGGCGTGGCACTGGGGGCGGGGCCAGGCGAGGGAGAGGGGGGCGGCGGCGGCGCCTGGTGGGACGAGGCGTTCTTCTCGTCTGAAAAAAGCTGTTTAATTACGTCAAAGAAGTTACTCAACGGGCTGCCTACACAGATGGGGAAGAAAAAAAGGAAACAAAAAGAGACAGAGAGAGAGAACAGACAACATCATGAGCAATGGGTTAAACGGTGGTGGGGGAGGGGGGAGGGGGTGATGGTGGCGTGAGAAGAGGAAGGGAACCGAGGCCAGAGAGAGACAGAGACGGTAAAACCACTTTGGTGTTCAAATTATATGTATTTGACATGATCTACATGCTCACAACGCCTCGCAACGCGCCAGGGTGGGGGGTCCCCAGTTCAAATTTAAGATTATTATTAAAAGATTATTTTGGGGGCTGTGGCCTGAAAAGGTTGAGAACCACTGCCTTAGAGTTTGTGGGGTCATGTGATCAGTGACATCATGAAGATGTACTCTTTGGCTTGCAGAGTACATCTTCATGATGTCACTGATCACATGACCCCACAATCAATCCTCCAGTTCTAAGCAACGCTTTTTTCTCAGACTAGAGCCGGAGCGGAGAGCTGACGACAACTCATGACAGCAACCCTCTGACAGGTTACAGCCAACTCTAAGGTATATTAATGACATAGTTCAAAGTTGAAAATGAGTGGTATTCCCCTCTAAGTGCTGGCTTGGCGTTATGGCCAAAGGGCTACAAGCAAGCAAAAATAAAGTAGTAGCATTATCACAATGAAAAGATCAGTGTTGGTTTTACAGTCTCAGAATCCACTGTCCCAGGTACCACGACTGGAGAGTTAATGGGAGCCTTGCGATGCTAGCTAGGACAATTCCAGCAGGTCAACATTGACGTGGAAACGTATATATTGACTTGTGTGCACTGTTAAAAAGGGAATGATCAGGAATAGTGATACAAATATCTGATAATGATATGATGAGTTTTACTTAAGTTTAGTCTTGTTACAGCGTAATGTATGAAAACCAGCCAAAGCTTTACCAATCAGAATGCATGTGTATATTCCTAAACAGCATTTACACCTAATTACTTTAGGAAGGCTCTGATGAAGGCTCATAGCCGGAACGCGTTCAAGCGTTCTTTGTTGGTGTTTGCCAATCAAAAAGGTGGAAATGTGAGTACTTTGTCCTCCATTGATTTGAAGTTGTGGATGTGCTACTGTCCCTTTTTGGAATTTCTACTTTTTATGTATGATTTAGGAATGCTCTCCAAGGCTCCGGGTAACTCCCCATCTTCTCTGCACAAACAATCCATTCAATACAAAGACTTTGGTTCTCTGGTCAGTGTGTTAAAACAACCACCAGTGAAGACAAACATGCAACCATACAACAACACCTGCTACACATCCCAAAGGTTACACTTCATTGGTTAAAAATGCATTTGATTTAGTGTGTAATGTCCCAACATCAGTGTTGCTTAAAGAGACCCTTAACTTACCCATCATGCTTTGGAAGTGACATACTGGAGTGTGTGTGATTCAAAGATTTCTGGTATAAATTTGATGCATTTATGTTTCTCCTTTTGATTTTAAAATATGGAAGAGCTTGCAAGGTGGGGGTAGACTGAATTAAGAACATTCCCATGCAAAATATATGAGGTCTTCGTTTTAGGGCTTCACATATACTGTAGAGACAGACATACAATGCACAACCGCGCACACGCAAGCAAGCACACACACACACACACACACACACACACACACACACACACACACACACACACACACACACACACACACACACGTACAGACTTTGGTGTGAGCAGGGGCCCGTTTCACGAAAGCAGAATTAGATAAGCCAGAATCTAAGTAAAATCCAGGTTTGACAAAGCCTGCTCCGTACAGCCTAGTTTAATCCGTTCCACTGACGCCAAGCCAGGCTGAGAAGGAGCAACTTTGTCAAGCCAGGATCGTAAAGCCAGGCTGAATTGCGCCTTCACACGTTCCTTAAAGAAGTAGCTCAACCCCAAAATGACTTTTTTTCTATTGATTACAGTACACAAGCCATGGAGACTTAAGTTCAATAATATTTTGTTTTGTTTTTTGTCTCATTCCTAAGACAATAATTTGATTACAATAAATTTACCACATTGATTCCGGATGGGGAGCCAAATTCATTTGTGTCCCCATTCAGAATCAATGTTTACTATTCAACTTTTTGTCTTAGGAATGTGACAAATACAAAATAATATCCATGAATTGAAATCTCCATGGCGTGAGTAATCAATAGAAAAAAAAGTCATTTCGGGGGTGAACTACTCCTTTAAAGGCCCATGAGGTCGATCGTAGATTCCTTGAATCGTGACCAATCATGGAACCAAAGACCTGAGCGGCGTTCTTCCTCCCTGATCTAGGTTTGGTGAAACGGAACCCCAGGTGGTGCCAGTGACAGTGTTGTCAAGGGAGTGTTTTCCAGTGAGGCAGACGGTGTCACAGAGGTGTAGCGGGGGGGTTGGAGGGGATCGAACCCCAGGCTCTCTGGGTCTTACCACGCTTGGAGGCTGAGCGCTGGGAACCACCTGGGAGCACATGGTACAGTAGGGTCATGATAACACCTGGATATGAACACCAGTCTCTCACGCGTTTACTAACTGCAACCGCGTTTTGCCAAGACCCGCCTTTGGACTATTATACTATTAATAATACTATTATAATAGTTATATTGGTATAGTTTAAATATGCCGTATTATGTTACATAAGTATACTTATAGTATTCTTATGAAGTATTTTTGTTTGTAGTTTCTTACATTTAGTTTTAAATGTTATATTATTTCAACTTTCTTTTTAAATGCAATGATTTTTTCAAACTAATTTCATGAATAAATAAAAGAAAAATCGAAGATATTCCATAAATGAGAAAACTAATATTTAAGTATTTAAGTAGTGAAACGCGGCACTTTTGAGTGAGTTTCACAGGGGAAGAGTTGTGCTTGATTAATCATATGGCCGGGCTGAAAATAGCTGATCTAAAAGCTTATGCAAAAGGTTGTGAGCTTGTAGATCAGCTATATTTGGTGCTCAGCACCATCGTAAGATGAAGGATAAATCGGGCTTTACACGTTGCATATGTCTGAAACCTCCCCAGAAATCCTCCACTACTGAAGAGGTACCCTGACCGACCACCAGGGGCCGCTGGCGGTGCACTGACAAGGGCATTTATCCCTCGCCAGCTTCCCAGCCGCAAACACTGGCGATTGTGTTCATTTGAGCGCCTGGCAAGGCCAGAGGCCAAGTGTATGGACTTGACACTCGCCTCTCAAACGCTGCCAGATGGTGGACACAGGCACACACACACACACACACACACACACACACACACACACACACACACACACACACACACACACACACACACACACACACACACACACACACACACACACACACGCTCACGCGTAGTTGCATACACAGAATTAGGAAGTCATCAGGACGTGTCAGAAGAACTTGTGGAGACGTGTTTAGTGAGTGTTTGGAGTCACAGCAACCGTAAAAGGGATAAAATGCACTGGCATCATGCAAGGTCTTTGCTTTTCTGGGTGCAAAGAAACATAACTGCATCCGTTTGTTTCATCATTGTCAGCATATCACTGTGAATACATAACATGCTTTCATAGTTAGTGCTTTATGTTGAAGTCAAGCCACACACTGTTTGAGCGTGTGCACACATGGAATTCACCCAGAACCATCAATAGAGCACATAGTTTGGCCAGTTTAGGCTTTAGGCTATTTGATGACTTTGATAACATCTACAGCTGATAAACTGTCATTTGCATGCATTTGATGCAGCAATAGTAATAATTCTGCTCTCTGATTTTCAATAGTTATGTAATGTTCCCAGCAATGATCTATCACACTAGAAATAACTCCAGGGAAAATTTGGGCTCATGACCTAAAAGAGAGAGAAACAAAAGTTTCTGCATTCATCTTGCTCAGGGTATTTTGCAATCGGTCCTTCGTCTGTTAAAACTAAATATGGATGGATGGCTGGAAGGACTTTCATTAATCCTGGTGGAAATGATCAACAGGCTGCCCCTCAAACAGACAAGTATGCTTTTGGGTTAAAAGGACCAAAGTTCAAGGTCACAGTGAATGTCTCGAGTAAAAAATCTGAGAACGGATGGGCAAATCTTTGTGAAATTTGGTAGGAGTGATCGGTGGGTTGCGTCAAAGAGATGACTTTAGATCGAAAAAGGACAAAGATCAAGGTAGCAATCAAGGTCAGGGTCAACATTACATAATCTGCAGCATGACTAGCATCTCAGATTGTTCAAAAGGTTTCTGCCACGGCTATATGCTTTTGCTTGCTTCAGCTCGCCTGTTAGAATTGTACTTTTAGGGAACATTTTATTTAAAAAAAAACTGAATGGAAAACAGCTAATTAAGAGAAACATTTCTCTGGTGAAGAAGGCATGTATTTTGCCAAACAGTATTGTGCTGTATATACATGGCTCTGGTGAAGAGGGCATGTACAGTACAGTATTGTGCTGTATATACATGGCTCTGGGTTTGCATTCCATCGGGCATGCTACTGATTCTGTCCATCTGGATGGTGATAGAGTCAGCTGGGGATGACAGGAAGCAAGGTGGTGTGAGGGTGGAGGGGGGGAGCAGGAAGAGAGAGAGAGAGAGAGACACACACATACACATAGACAGAGACAGAGACAGACACAGAAATTATAGACAGATATTTAAATGTTAAAAAAATAAAGATGAGTAGACATTAGACCAGTGGTTCTCAAACTTAACTCTCCATAACTTTGACAGTATACAAATGGAACCAAATAGACCCGATAGGGCTATTTGTATACTGTTAGAGTTACAGACTTTTATGGGTCAATTTGGACCCCCATAAAGTCCCTGAAATCCACTTTGAGAACCACTGACTTTGAAAGATAGATAGACAGGTAAATAGATATAGCGACAGACAGAGAGAGGTAAATAAATGGTACAGTAGACTGTCAGGTAGAAAGACAGCCAGATAGAGAGACAGACAAAGAGGTAAGCAGATGGCAGATATAGCAAGATAGACAGACAGACAGACAGACAGACAGACAGACAGACAGACAGACAGACAGACAGACAGACAGACAGACAGAGAGAGAGAGGTAGTGTGGCTGAGATGTGGGTTATTAACACATCTACATGGTGAGGGTTGAGTGACAGTGCATACAGTGCCTGATAACAGATCCCATCTGTGGCAGTGGCTAGTCAGACTGCTATGTGTCATTATGATGGAATCAAATACACTAACTTGAGTCACCTGTCTGCTTATTTGTCATGTACTACCCTGCTCCACCACCAGAGGGGACCATTATCAAGTAAATAACCCACAAGTAACAAGAAAAAAAAATATTTTCACACTAACAAGGACAAGAACACGACAGTCTGTCTTTTACTTCCATATTTTCTTATCGTCCATCTATCCATAGGCAGCCCAAAATGTTGTGGTTAAAATCATCGACGTGATTTCAAAGAGTTTGCAGGGTGGGTGGGTGGGTGGGTGGGGAGGAGCGTGGGGTTATTTTCTGTGGAGAGAAGCTACTACTGGAGTCGAGTTCTTCGTTTACACGGATTGAGCTGGCTGTCTATCCTTTACAAAGACTATCTATTTTGCATGTACTATTTCGTATATACAGCATGTCTAACCTTTCCCCCCTCTTTAAACACTATTTAACAGTATCTAAGTAAGTAAACCTTGAACCGAATGAGCCGTATGTCTGACTGTTCTCTGTCTCTGTCCCTGGATGAGATTCATTACCTGTATTATAACAGTTCAATTATAATAACAACATATCAATCTCTGTCAATCTAAATCAGTGATTCTCAAAGTGGATTTCAAGGACTCTCTAGTCTAGGTTCCTTTATGGGAGTCTAAATTGACCCTTACAAGTCTGTATCTTTTGTCAGTGTACAAATGGAACCGAATGGACCCGTTAGGGTCCATTTGGTTCCATTTGTACACTGTCAAGGTTAAGGGGAGACCTTCAAATTTCAACGTTTGAGAACCACTGCTCTAAATGAACGTGTGGCAAGCGTGTCACTGTTGTGTGTACATCTGTGCGTGTGTCTGTGCACCATGTGCATGTGTTTAGGCGTGTGTGCCATGGCAGGGCATGCACGTGGAGATGCTGTGGGCTTTAAGCGTGTGGTGAGCTGAGCCGAGCCGATCCGAGCTGAGGGGGCTGTGTGCTGTGAGGATTCTGTGCCAGGATGCTGTGAGAGAGAGGGGGGGGGGGGGGGTGACTAGCTGACAAAGGGAGGAAAGGGGAACCTACTTACCAGATATTTGTGGCTGAGCCCCTGGCTGGTCATTGGAGCTGAGGAGCTGGGCTTGGATGGTCTCCACCACGCGCTTAAAGCGCCGGCTGGGACCTTGAGGAGAGACAAGACGAGGAGAGAACGACCCGGCAGTGTTAAGTACTTCTGATCACAGAACACGATATGGGAGAAAGATGATATGCCGCTGGTTAGATTCTCGATAAGGAAAGTTGGGTATAACAACTTGGAATTAAACTCTCCCACACGGGAAACCAAACATCTACCACTCATCCAAAGGGGCATACCACCTGGCAAAGGGAGGTGTGTGTGTGTGTGTGTGTGTGTGTGTGTGTGTGTGTGTGTGTGTGTGTGTGTGTGTGTGTGTGTGTGTGTGTGTATATGCGTGTGTGTATATATGTGTGTGTCAAGAGCTAATCTTGCAAACAGCAGGACTGATCACGATCAGTGCCATATAATGTCTTGTGCCCATTGCCGGTGGGCACAAGACACACACAAAACCCACCAAAATTGCAACTGATTGAAACTGATGAGATGTCTGTTTGACATCTCATCCCCTTATTATTTTATGCTTTAACTATTGAAAAATAGCAGATATACAAGCTGAGAGCTTGTAGATCTGCTATTTTTGAAATATCGTAAAAATGTTAGCAAATCTTTGAATATATATATTTTTAAAACAAACTTCTGTAACTGAAATCTCTGCTTCTAGGGGTCCCTGGATGGAACAACATATTTTGAGATGGGGGTACCCAGCCAAAATAGGCCTACATGTAATTTTGGGGGTCCTTGACATGAAAATGTTTGAGAACCACTGATTTAGAAGGATTTAGAAGACATTTATAGAATCGGGTCAACAATATTCAAAGACTCTTTGGGTAGTAATGTGTGTGTGTGTGTGTGTGTGTGTGTGTGTGTGTGTGTGTGTGTGTGTGTGTGTGTGTGTGTGTGTGTGTGTGTGTGTGTGTGTGTGTGTGTGTGTGTGTGTGTGCGACTATGCGTGTGTGTGCGTGTGTGTGTGTGTGTGTGCGCTACCTGACAGCAGGGTGAAGGTGACAGAGTAGATGCCGTTCTCCTTGGTGGCGCTGTTGCTCTCGGTGTAGGTGATGTCCACCTGGAACTTGACGGGCTTCTGGAACACGGTGGGACCCGCCGTGGACTTGTACTCCGCCCGGAAGCTGGTCTGAGAGATCACACTGTGGCTCAGACTGGGGATCTGCATGGGAGGAGAGGGAGAGGGAGGGTTTGTGAGAAAGATAAACAGGTTGAAGATGTACTCTGCAAGCCAAAGAGTACACTGATCACTTGACCCCACAATCAATCCTCCAGTTCTAGGGAACACAGAAGGGGGGGTTCTTATTTCCACACAACAACTCCAAGGTATATTAACGACATAGTTCAATGTTGAAAATTAGTGGTATTCCCCTTTAAGCTGGGATAGTGGGATACTGACAGGGAGAGACAGGATGCAGACAAGGTGTCACCCCACCACACAGTTTCACACCATCAGCTCTCTCACTCTCAACCAAGGTCAAACCTGCACAGACAGGAGTCTCCTACACGTGTGGCACGCGTAGCTAGGAGAAAAAAAATCTCCACATCATGACAAAATGTGGCTGATAAGATGACCCGACCAACCAGTTTTCAAATGTTACAAGTGTATTGATCTCATAGTGCGTGGGCAATCACCTATAAGCCCATTGCAACTTGTACAACAAAGTCCTTGTGCCCTCTCTGCAAAGAATTGCATGCCTGTCCGCCATGGAAGTCAGTCGCCACGTTTGATCTTTCCCAAAGTCTGCTACTTTTCTTTTCCTTGTCAAGGATTTCTTTGCTTTTTCCCACCGGGAGGACATAGCATTACTACTAGTCCTGCTGTCTGTCAGCCCTGCCCTACCAAGCATATCACTGTTTCATAAGTTGCTAGTTCTGAAGTTACTACTGTATGTCTTGTGTTTGATGTTATCGTAACGTAACCTCAGTACAGCAATACACATGCATGTACATTTCAATGCATAATTTAATTTGATTGACTGAGGAGGTGAACAGACAACGCAGAAAGGACGAAACGACCGTGGCCAGAGGAGACAAATCCTTCACATGGTCAAATGGTGATCCTTGTAAAAGTGACAGATGCAGTGCAAATGACACACCCAAAGAATGGCTATATACAGTATGAACAGACAAACAGTGAAAGGTTTGTTGGAGCTCTTACAGAGAGAAAGGCGTGGACAATGTCTGCCTTTATGGAGTTGAGTGGCTTGTCTCTGATCACGATGAAGATCTGCTCCTCCTTCTCCAGGTTGATGAAGTTGCCAAACCACGACTTCTTAGCCAGCCTGCACGGAGGAGACACGATACAGTCAGTCACCATGACAGACCCATGAGCAGGTAACTAAGTAAAGTAAAGTACTGTATACGTACTTAAAGGAGTAGTTTGTTTTGGTGGTGAACTACTCCTTCAAAGAGATATTTCACTTAAAAAAAAACATTTGGTCATTTTATCATCTACTTAGGCTTTTGGGAACACCCAGGACAGTTATTGAATTGCTTAATTCAGTATTTTGATATTTGAGATTCATTTCCCCCTTCCTTCAAACTGCATTTTAACCAAGATAGATTCAATGAAAACACTGTCCTTTTTTATGGTGACTCCTGTCCTGACACCCTCCGAATACGTGAACAGGCCATTTGTTATTTTCTATTCTTTGACACTTTAATATATTGTACTTTTTACACTACTACAAAAATTTGACAGCTTGAATTACTTTTCATTTCATGTGTAGCTTTTTAATACAAAACATGCAATAATGATAAATTATGATGCATTAATAGGTTAGAGTTCACCCAAAAAAGGACTTCATTTCTATCAATTACGCACTTCATCTCTGGTAGGAGACTCAAATGCAAATAAACTACAGTAAGTAATTCAAATCAGTCCCACCTTTACCAGCTGCAACGTTAAAACTAACATAATGTATTACTAGTTGATGAGTGCTTTTACATGGTACTGTAAGCTTATTTTAATGCCAATAGCTTTATGCTTTACTAAGGTAGTAAAGTAAATGTCTGAAATGAATGCAGGAGTTTTACTTATAACAAGAGGAGATCTAAAGTAGATTCATTTTAGTAAACAATCTGAGGACATCTTCCATCACTGCCCAGACAGGAATCACAGCAGGATTCCTTTAATATGCCCATTATTAAACATGATTTCTGACATGTTGTCTATTAAAATCAAGATATTATATTCCAAGTTGTTATCTAAACCAGGCTTGAAATGAGAAAATAGTAAGTCAAGGTTAGGAGAACTAAAGATTTACAAATGAAATTACATTCAGTGACTGTAGCAACATAGAAATGAGGTTCATTCATCTAATTTCCACTACATTAAATAAACTCAATAAGCAAAGCAAATGATAGGAAAACAGTTTGCTGAAACACTTGCCACCAATCTAATTAATGACATTATTTTGTCAGTGTCATTACAACCAGATGGCAAGGGGACAAGCTTGTCGTGTTAGAGACAAACAATGAAACAATTTCTCCAGCATCCAGCCAGGACAATAATCTGTGAGACATCTTGAGGAATGTGACCAGGACGGAGTATGTCACTGTGTGTAACCACTATGTCACTGTGTGTAACCACTATGTCACTGTGTGTTCCACTATGTCACTGTGTGTAACCACTATGTCACTGTGTGTAACCACTATGTCACTGTGTGTAACCACTATGTCACTGTGTGTAACCACTATGTCACTGTGTGTAACCACTATGTCACTGTGTGTTCCACTATGTCACTGTGTGTAACCACTATGTCACTGTGTGTAACCACTATGTCACTGTGTGTAACCACTATGTCACTGTGTGTAACCACTATGTCACTGTGTGTAACCACTATGTCACTGTGTGTTCCACTATGTCACTGTGTGTAACCACTATGTCACTGTGTGTAACCACTATGTCACTGTGTGTAACCACTATGTCACTGTGTGTAACCACTATGTCACTGTGCGTAACCACTCACTCTGGAGAGGAGTCTGGGGTGAGGCTGGACATGTCTTCTTGGGTGGGGACTGTGGACCAACAGAGACAGGGTTCAGCGGTTAGAGAGGAGTAGGGTTGCCTGTCGTTCCTTTGAAATAAGGAGTTGTCCCTTATTTGGAGACTAAAAGATGTGTCCCTTACTGAAAGGGGACAAGGGACACACTTTGTTAGCCTGGCGTTGCCAGACTCAGGGGGGGTGGATGAGGCGAGGCGGTCTGGCCACACAAGGCTAACACTTTGTTGCTTGTTTTTGGGAATCAATCAATGACATACATCGTACAAGTTCAAAGTTCAAACACTCATAAATTACATACAATAATACAGTTTGTTAATCACTTGAAGACTCTAGACTTAGTCAACTGTACCGTAGTGGTTTCTATACTTTGTTCTGTCTACTTTAAATCTCTTTGCCAAGAGTAGCCAAACTCGTTGCGTTGCATTGTGAGTAGTTTCTCACAATGCAATGCAACGTGATGTGAGCTTGTAGATCTGTTATTTTTGGCTTATGTTCCCCCCAGAATATGGATGCTGGGGTTCAATCGGTTAATGTAGTATACAGACATATGCACACATTGCACAGTGAGATTGTACTTTTTCTGAGAGTCCTTTATTTTTCTTAGAAATAAGGGACGCCTGGCCGGGTGATTTTCAGGTATTTGGCAACCCGAGAGAGGAGACTCTTTAGACACCTGGGCCCCTGGAGTCCCCCAGGGGTCTATACAAGGACCCCTCATCTTTCCCTCTAAACCAAATATCTTCGCGACGATTTGTGGTTAATACAATCTTACACATTGTATATAATATCTTGCTGTCTGCTGTCAGACAACAAACATGAATATGAAAACACTTTGTTCATTCCATCTTCTTATAAGTTCATTGGTATTATATTTTTCAATAAAATGCAATCCAGCATCACAAACCAACCAATTTGCACCCGGATGGCATGATTCCAAATGTATCAAAAATAGTTTTTAACAGTTCTCTGGAGATTTACCAGTGGTACCGTACAGATACACCTTAACTAAAACGAAAAGGACACATTTTTCCCCCCGCTGTAATGGGATGTTATCTTCTCCAAGACATGACCCGGAGGCTGTGTTGGGTCCACTGATAAGGCTGTAAGCCATGACTAAATGCAGCTATTAGCAACACAGAGATTATTTGCGCTCGCTCCTCCGGGCCACCAAACAAAGTGGCCGTTTGTGGCTGGATGCATCCTCTGCTGCCGCAATTATCATACACAGCAATCTGATAACATCAAAACAAAACGTATCGTAGCTGTCGGGCAGAAACCTTGTATGTCCATAGGAAAAGGAAAGGGTCTGGGTGCTGGGAAGTTCAAAAGAAAAAAATATCTTTGGTGGGGGACTGACAACTTTAGTGGTTAATTCATTATTTCCATATATATATATATATATATTATTATATTATATTTTCATAAATTATTTTGTTGTACTTTGTGTTGTGCAAAAGTAGTGAAAATAGCCGATCTATATTGTGAGCTTGTAGATCTGCTATTTACACTACTTTTGAATACTTTTAAAAGTGAAAGTGGTCAAGTCTGTATGTGTGGATTTTATAATTATTGAACCAATGAAAGGTATTATGTGTTTTCATCGTTATACCTACTAGAAGCTGGGCCGCCCTTCGGGCGGCCCAGCGTCTAGTCGGCGACCTGGCCAACTCGGAACAATGTAAATAGGGAATGAATGCCCCGCCCTTTAATGCAAACCCCATTATACCTGTTTTCATAGGACCCGTTTTGACCATTTGTCTGCCTGTGTCCATTTTTGCCCATATATGGAGATATCTGTATCTGTCTGTCGGTGTCCATTTTATGTCCATATATGGAGATCACTGCAGTTATAGTTCTGGGTCCATTTTATGCCCATATATGCCCATATATGGAGATATCTGTCTATCTGCATCCATTTTATGCCCATATATGGAGATCTCTGTATCTGTCTGTCTGTGTCCCTTTTATGCCCGTATATGGAGATCTTTGTGATTCTGCATCCATTGTATGCCCATATATGCCATATATGGAGATATCTGTTTATCTGCGTCCATTTTATGCCCATATATGAGATTTCTGTCGCTTTTTCAAACAATCGTGGGTCGGGTCGGGTTGAGGCCGAGCACTGCACTACCTGCTGCGGTGGGGAACGCACGTGCCGAATTTGAAATAGGGAATGAATGCCCCACCCTTTAATGCAAACCCCATGAATGCCCCACCCTTTAATGCAAACCCCAATATACCTGTTGTCATAGGACCCGTTTTGACCATCTGTTTGTCTTTGTCCACTTATGCCCATATATGAAGATCTCTGCACACACAGTACCGGTTGCGGAAAACTCTGATGTCAGACTTTATGCCCATATCTGGAGAACACGCGTGCCGGTGGGAAGAAGGGTTCTCGAGATACGCGGATTACATACATACATACACATTCACAGAGATTTTGTGTTGACTCATGTGGCGTACGTGATGTCAGAGCCTTTTATGAAGTGATGTCACAATGACTCAGCGCTTATGCCCATATATGCCATATATGGAGATATCTGTTTATCTGCGTCCATTTTATGCCCATATATGAGATTTCTGTCGCTTTTTCAAACAATCGTGGGTCGGGTCGGGTTGAGGCCGAGCACTGCACTACCTGCTGCGGTGGGGAACGCACGTGCCGAATTTGAAATAGGGAATGAATGCCCCACCCTTTAATGCAAACCCCATGAATGCCCCACCCTTTAATGCAAACCCCAATATACCTGTTTCTGCATCCATTTTATGCCCATATATGGAGATCTCTGTATCTGTCTGTCTGTGTCCCTTTTATGCCCGTATATGGAGATCTTTGTGATTCTGCATCCATTGTATGCCCATATATGCCATATATGGAGATATCTGTTTATCTGCGTCCATTTTATGCCCATATATGAGATTTCTGTCGCTTTTTCAAACAATCGTGGGTCGGGTCGGGTTGAGGCCGAGCACTGCACTACCTGCTGCGGTGGGGAACGCACGTGCCGAATTTGAAATAGGGAATGAATGCCCCACCCTTTAATGCAAACCCCATGAATGCCCCACCCTTTAATGCAAACCCCAATATACCTGTTGTCATAGGACCCGTTTTGACCATCTGTTTGTCTTTGTCCACTTATGCCCATATATGAAGATCTCTGCACACACAGTACCGGTTGCGGAAAACTCTGATGTCAGACTTTATGCCCATATCTGGAGAACGCGCGTGCCGGTGGGAAGAAGGGTTCTCGAGATACGCGGATTACATACATACATACACATTCACAGAGATTTTGTGTTGACTCATGTGGCGTACGTGATGTCAGAGCCTTTTATGAAGTGATGTCACAATGACTCAGCGCTTATGCCCATATATGCCATATATGGAGATATCTGTTTATCTGCGTCCATTTTATGCCCATATATGAGATTTCTGTCGCTTTTTCAAACAATCGTGGGTCGGGTCGGGTTGAGGCCGAGCACTGCACTACCTGCTGCGGTGGGGAACGCACGTGCCGAATTTGAAATAGGGAATGAATGCCCCACCCTTTAATGCAAACCCCATGAATGCCCCACCCTTTAATGCAAACCCCAATATACCTGTTGTCATAGGACCCGTTTTGACCATCTGTTTGTCTTTGTCCACTTATGCCCATATATGAAGATCTCTGCACACACAGTACCGGTTGCAGAAAACTCTGATGTCAGACTTTATGCCCATATCTGGAGAACGCGCGTGCCGGTGGGAAGAAGGGTTCTCGAGATACGCGGATTACATACATAATACATACACATTCACAGAGATTTTGTGTTGACTCATGTGGCGTACGTGATGTCAGAGCCTTTTATGAAGTGATGTCACAATGACTCAGCGCTTGCGCCGATTTCCTCCGGAACAGCCTGATGTCAACAATCAGCTCCGCATAAGGAGATTCCGAACGTTTCGCGCCGGTTTCGGAAAACCGCGAGTCGGGTCGGGTCGAGGCCCGGCACTGCACTCCGCGCTGCGGCGGGGAACGCGCGTGCCGAATCTGAAGCCGGTGGGACGAACGGTTCTCGAGATACGCGGATTACAAACAAACAGACAGAGATTTGTCGCATTTATAGATAGATGATGCTACATTGTCTGAAGGGAGCCAAACCAAAATAGATTTTATTCTTATGTACCTGTCCTGTACACAAAACGTAAAATAATAAAGTACAACCTTGAACCCTTGAACCTTGAACATAGTTTGTGACATACGTTTTTCAGAAGACATGTGTAGAATGGGCCTCAGGTCTTCCTGGGGCGTACCTTGCATTTTCCTGCGGTGGAAGCGGGGCGAGCCCAGGAAGCTGTTCTTGATGGAGTTGAGGCGCGTCCTCCAGGGCAGGCCGCCGATGGAGGGGCTCGGCGGCGGCGTGGGGCTCGGGGTGCCCGCCGGGCTGTCCTTGGGCGTGTGCACCGGGGTGCCTTTGGGGGTGGGGAGAGGGCTCCCCCGGGGGGAGGGGTGGGGGGTCACCTGCGATGCGACGGATACACATTTGCCATTGTGGTCAGGGTAGATGTTGCGCCGCCGGAGCGGCGACATGGGGGGCACCGGGGAGTGCGGGGACAGGGGGATAGATAGCTTGGGGGGCACCGTGAGGGGCGGGTGGCGCCTCACCCGCGGGCTGTTGGGGACGCAGGGGGAGGCCAGGGGCGTGCAGGGGGTGGAGGGCTCTGACTTGGGGGCGGCGGGCCCTTCCGCCGAATTGGGCAGCGGGTTGGAGCGGGTGGTCTGGAGGGGCTTCTCTGACATTTTGGGCTTGGCCGGGAGGGTTTGTGTGCGTGGGTGCATGAGGGGGGACCCCATCTTTGGCTGGTAGGAGTTAGGGGTGATGATGCGGGGCCCCATCCCGTTAAGGCGGGCCTCGGCGGAGTGGGTGGGACTGCAGTTGGGGGACTGACAGAAGTCTGGGGACTGGGGCGGGATGAAATACCGCCTGACAGGCTGTGAGGTTGGGTCATGCACCGTTTATAGGATGGCAGTGCAGCATGGGGGCCAATGAGAGAGCACGGCCACAAGCCAGGTGACATAGTACAGTATTACCAAAAGAAAAAAGATAAATATAAGGAAATAAAAACCACCACAGCCCAATACAAATCGTATTTCCACGAGCAACGGCACCAGGAACGTAAAACAGGATGTGGCAGATGAGTTGAGGAGAGGTGAAGCGAGTGACACAGCAGGCAGGCAGGGGTTTGGTGAGAGTGCAAGAAAGAAAGAACAAAACAAACAAAAACAGAACATGCTATTAGCACAGTGAGCCATGTCAGAGGACAGCTGTGGCGACCATTCCTTGAAGCACCCACAGCAAAGTGAACCAGCATCAAAGCTAACCGGCTTAGCTTCACCCTTCAACCAGGGAAAGCAGCTACAGTACAATGCATGCACGATGCCATGGAATGAATGAGCTACAGTACTATCACACAGCTCTGGTACTATATGTACTTTGATACAGTGGTTCTCAACCTGTGGCCCCAGGGGGGGTCCCCAAATTATTTTGATAATTAGCTTAATGATGATGATTAGCTTAATGTGGAACATTGTTTTCTCTATCAACAGCAAACAAACCAACATAAGGTTTAAGTGTATAGAGGGTATGTGCACATTTCTAAAGTGACAATTTAAGGACTTTTTAATACCTCTAAAATGTCAAATTAAACATTGGTCAAATTGTCAAATATTAGAAACAGAAATTGTGAAAATAGCCTGTAATGCCTCAACTCTTAATGCTCGTCAGGGTGGGGGGGTCCCCATTTAAATAAAATATGATTATTTTGGGGGTCGCGACCTGAAAAGGTTGAGAACCACTGCAGTCAAGTATAAAGTATTGCCGTATACTGTGGTATAGTACAGCATATTATAGTAGAATGCATATAGTATACTATTGTAGTATCGAATACATTATGGTAGCATTGCATGGTGATATAGTCTAATACAATATAGTACAGCCCAGAATATATTGCTTTATGTTAAAGGACAACATTGTTTTTTTTTACCACAAGGGTTCATATTTTTGATTGTAAGTAGAAAAAAGAAAAGATGAGTGTTAAAATGTTTTAATTTACTGCTTACTATCGTTATAGCGATTTTAACTCTTGATTTCAGTGGTTGCAGGCATGCGTAAAAGTGGCTAAATATGTATTTTTAGACACAATAAGCCCATTGCCAAGATGCACCGGAATCTTTCATGGGCAGATGTGACTTATGGAGGCTGGTAGAGTTACTGTAAATAAATAGTAATAAAGAAATCGACAGCTTATTGTGTCTAAAAATACATATTATTTAGCCACTTGTACGCATGCCCCCACCCACTGAAATCAAAATCACTAAAATCGCTAAAACGATAGAAAGCAGTAAATGAAAACATTTTAACACTCATCTTTTCTTTTCTCTAATTACAATCTAAAATATGAACCCTTGTTGTAAAAAAAAAAAAAAAATTCAAATAATTCATATCTGTGCCTGCATCTTTGTGTGCCTGTTTTATATGCCATAGAAATATTACAGTGAATAGCAGGATACACATCTCTAAATCATTGTTTAATGATCTAAAGCAAACAGGAAGACCCCCACATGAAATTTCTTTCTATCACATTCTTTTACAGCACAGTATGTTATCAAACTCTAACACGACTGCAAAGAAATGAAACTTGTGTTCTTGCTGGGAGTTCATTTTAAAATTCCTTGCCTTTAATAGAAAAAGAAATGTCACACAGAGAGCTAAGGGGGCTGGAAGATTTTGAGTTGCAAATGTAACCTTTGTATTTTTGGCGTTAGCAGCATTAAGGCACTGATTTCCATTAAGAATGCGGTCTCGGGCCTTGAATTCTTGAATCCCTAGTTGCAAGCATCAATGGGGCATCTGTTAAGTGAGAATGCTAATCACTACAGTACATGGCATCTCCAGTTCATAGCGTGCTCTCAGATGGATCCAGTCCAACTTCAGTTCTAAGCCACAGACAGACAGAATCAAAGCCTTTCCACAACATCGGTTGTTTGTGGAGAGATTTCGTGACAATTCAATTCTATGACAACAATGCTGATAACAAATGATATTTGTACGGGCTTCTTACTTCCTGGTGGGAGCGTTTGCTGGACCCCCTTAGCCCCACCCCAAAATGTGTGAAATTACAAGTATATTGTCAGTCAGGCAGAAACCAAATGCCAAGTTTCAAATGTGTATGTTTTTTTTTTCCGCCAAGTAAAGCCCTGCTTCATCATACAAGGCCGTCGCACAAAAGTAGTGAAAACAGCAGATGTACAAGCACAAAGCGTAGATCTGCTGTTTTCACTAGTTTAGTTCATTTTTTAAATGATAAATACAAAACGGACGGTCTTGGACATACAAGCGGTTTCCACCCGACAACGACAATATATATAAAGTGGCTTGCCATGCAAAGTGTTGAGTTTGAGAACAGCAGCGTTCATATGAGACAAAGCAGGCTTCCAGCCAGGCCAAAAATCACATCAGGTAATCTGCAAAAGCTGTCTGTGAGGTCGGATGAGAGGCTGTATGTGGTGAATGGGGAGTGTTGTTTACAGTGGTGGAAAGTAACTAAGTACATTTACTTAAGTACTGTACTTAAATACATTTTTGAGGCATTTGTACTTTACTTCAGTATTTCCAATTTTCGATACTTTACTTCTACTCCACTACATCTCGGATCCAAATATTGTACTTTTACTTCACTACATTTATCTGAAAAACTTTAGTTACTAGTTACTTTGCAGGTACTGTATAAATTATAATATTATAAAACATACATAAACTACTTTAGCCCTATTTTATACCTTGGCTATTTGGAAATAGCAGAATAGTAGATCTGCTATTTTCAATCATTTTGTACTTTTACTTTTGGTACTTCAATTATATTTGGATGGCAACACTTTCATACTTTCACTCGAGTACATTTTAAATTCCAGACTTTTACTTGTAACAGACTATTTCTATATTGCAGTATTGATCATTTTACTTAAGTAAGAAACGTGAGTACTTTTTTCCACCACTGCGTGTTTACGATCCGATGGACATAAGCAGTGGAGGCGCAGTGCTACAGCGGTGAGGTGCATTGTGGGCCGCTGCCCTTTGGGCCAGGGGGTAGGTGGGTGAGACCCAGTGGGTAGGTGGGTGAGACCCAGTGGGTAGGAGGGTGAGAGAGACGGACACTTACCCTGGGACTGCTGAGAGGACTAGTGGACAGTCCGGAAGACGCACCGCTGATGGACCGTGATCTGTAAGCACACACAAGCACGCACGCACGCACACGCACACACACAGACACACACACACACACACACACACACACACACACACACACACACACACACACAAACACGGTCAAATTATGATACAGATTAGTGGTGGGCAAAACCGTTCTTTTCAGTGAACGAATCATTTCGCTCACGGCAATGATCCGTTCAAATGATTTGTTCCCGTTCACCGTTCGTTCGGTAGTGCTATCGTCCCGTGGGGAAAAAACCCACTGTCGCCTTTTTATCACGTTGCGCGTACAGCCCGCCCTCCCGTCCTGTGTGCCGGTGGCTGTTAGGGAGAGGGGACGGGGACGAAAGCGTGAACGTAACAGTTTAAGTAAATGAACGAATTGTTCACGTTTATGGCAAAGAACTAGTTCTCATGAACAAACGGCACATCACTAATACACATACGATGACAGACTTAGAAACTATATTAAATACCACAAAGCCACATTACTTTGCAAACAAACACACACACAAGAATACAACAAAAGTTCAGGAACCAAAGTAGAAGATGTTGAAATCCTCCCACTGCGGTTAAAAACCTTTACTTTTAGTGTGATATATCCCTCAAAAAGAATGACGTTCACTCTGCAGAGGGAAGTGGAGGGGAGTCCGTTTACCTAATGAGGAACGGCCTTCCAGGAAGCGAACAGATTCTCGGCGGGCTCACACCATCTCACACACGCTTTAATTTAAATCGAAACTTGTTCTCTATCCATCTTTCTCACACTGTCTTTCTGTCGCTTTCTCTCTTTTGTAGAAAAAGTGAGAGTAGGCACAAGAAGAATCCTCTGGCAGTATTTGATTCCACACAGTAAAATTATCCCTTTGTAACTCTGAGATGTAACCAAATGAACACTGAGGTTTTACTGTGAGAAAGTCAGCTACGTGCGTTTGAATGGGTCATGCTGGAGGAGAGGTCATGGTGCTCTTGTACTGGGTACAAGAGGTAAAAAGGACCTCAGTTTCACCTACAGTATTAATGTTTACTGTTGAGTGAGAAAACAATGGTTCAGATTGAATTAAACATCTGGGAACCCCCCAAAATAATGTGGAGACCCCCCTGGGGGTCCTGACCCACAGGTTGAGAACCACAGTTTTGGAATAGTCAGCCTTCATGAGAGCATGATGACACCAGTCCCGCGGCTTGTTGTTCTGCCTTTTCAGAGTTAATGTTTGATATAATATATTAACAGACGAGTAGCATCGTACCATGCAAAAAACACGGCACGTTTGGCCAGCGGCCATTCGGGGGGAGGGGGGGGGGGGAGGGGGGGGCATTACATTCTGCGATTTACGGTACATTAACAATTGTCGGCATGCCAACAAGACACGTTGGCAGAGGGGGTCAACAATCTATAAATACTTCAAACCACATCAGTACCGTGTACACACACACACATACACACACACACACACACACACACATGCGCGCGCACACACGCACACACTTCATCAGCACCACATGTACTGCATCTATTCTCCTTACAACGCGTGTATCCATTTTTCATTTGCGATTCATTAACTTTTCATATCTCGCTGTCCCTTTCTCCTGCGCCAGAGTCCCTGCTCTGTCTGAACCCCCGCCCCCTCCCCCCCATCCCCATTCCCATCGCAACGTGACGCGGAGGCTGACGACCACACTGAACATCTCTTTGGGATTTAATTGTCCACGAATGATTTGCCTTTGTTGGAGATGAAAATTGAAACAGTAAATCATGTTTAAATATGCTCGAAGACACTCTCTCTCTCTCTCTCTCTCACACACACACACACACACACACACACACACACACACACACACACACACACACACACACACACAGACACAAAGACACACAGAATGGCATCGCTGATTAGATTTCTGAGCTGATGGGCAAAGCGTTTTTTTGAAACTTTCCATGCAATGCTACAGTATGTGTGGACGTGATGGGAAATTAAATGTTGTCGTATGGGTACAAGCGCATCTCTACGATATCGCAATGGTCTCAAGAAAAGAATAAACACGACAAATGAGAATGGCATTCACTGTGAAAGGACGATGCTTATCTTGTGGCACTAACCGTAAAATACAGTAGCTACGGTAGTATCTACTGCCGGGGGGGGGGGGATGCTTTAGAGAGACGAATGGCTGGCAGGTCTACCAGGACACCCCTCTAATATAACATGACACAGAGACCCCCCTCTGTTCATGTGCTACACATTATCCGCACACACGTCACCTGTACTCACAGGAGCCAGCATAGCATTTTAGTCTTTTAAAGTCTGTTGTTAATTTATTGCTGTGTGTGTGTGCGTGCGTGCGTGTGTGTGTGTGTGTGTGCGTGCGTGTGTGTGTGCGTGCGTGCGTGCGTGCGTGCGTGCGTGCGTGCGTGCGTGCGTGCGTGCGTGCGTGCGTGCGTGCGTGCGTGCGTGCGTGCGCCCGTGCGTGCGTTTGTGATAAGGGCATGATAGAGACATGATTTAAGAAATGATTTCCGTGTACCTCTCCAAATTAGATAATGAGAACGAATAAAACGCTTTTCAAACAATGATGGAACATGATTGTTTTCATCCCCTGTTTCCTCTCTGCTCCACCGTTAATAAAAGGGTCCTCCGTCTGTGTTCTCCGGGCGAGTTAATTTATGCTAATCGCTGGTTGGCCCGGCCGTGAGCGAACGTCTATAAACTCAGACACAAGGTCAGCCACGGACACGGACGGCATCGGAGAAAAAAATGAAAAATAAAAAAGCACGGGCCGGGGGCCGCGTCCCAGCGATGAGATAACCCCGTCCTCATCACGCCTCAGTGAGCAAACAGACTAGCACACAGCAGAGACAAACAAAAATTAACACACATGCACACGCGCACGCACGCACACACACACACACACACAGGAGGACGGGTAAAGAGAGAGGGTGGCAGTCACAGTAAAATCCAGAGTATTCATTTAACTTTGAGAGTAAAAATGTACCTAGGCCTATACCATAACATCACTATCCAGCAGAAACCTTGTATCTCCATGTTTCTTAGTATAAATGTATCATATAACACAAAACTAGTGAAAAAGGCAGATCTACAAGCACACAACGCCTTGCGGTGCGAGGCGTTGTGTGCTTGTAGATCGGCTATTTTCACTAGTTTAAATCATTTTTAAAATGATAAATACAAAACGAACGGTTTTGGACATACAAGGTTTCCACCCGGCAACGAAGATAACCTTCCATATTTGACAGTGAAGAGGGAGAGAGTGAGCAAGAAAACAAAGAGTTGACCTAAAAATCTGCCCTGGGGGACAGATATCAAAGAGGAGGGAACAAAAGAAGGTGGAAAGCATGTTTATTCTAAATTATTTAGGTGGTAAAGACAAAAACGGAACAGTTGTGCTACGGTCTACTCAGGTTTTACAGTGCTGCTTCAGTTTGCTACCGTAGGAAAACGACTACTTTCGACAACTACCGCTCATTAAGATCTCGTTAGATCTTGTCGTGGTCGCGGCAAGGCACAAAAGGCTATTTACTCCCCCCGCTAACTAGATTATCGGCTTAAGCGATCGAAAACATGGCGGAAGAGCTAAAGGAAATGGATTTTTGCACAAGGCCCTGGCGCTTGTGGATGAAATGAGGCGATAAGACAAAGCAGAACAAAAAAAACAGAAAAGATAAGACTATACCTTTCTTCCTTGCTGCAGTTAGCGTTTGTGATATCCAAGCTTTTACTGAAAACAGACTTGCTGCAGAGGCAGACAGGAAGAAGAAAAAGGACCCCCCAAAAAAATACATACAAACAAGAGACAGAAAGAGAAAATCACACAAGGAGAAAAAAGGTGAAATCCTATTGAGAAAAGCATGCGTTGCACAGATATACCAGAGAGGAGTTGGCACTAGGGCATTCACCAAATATTCGAATATTCGAATATCAAAGTCACTATTCGACGTTGTTCACCGAAGTCGAATATTCGCTTATTTTAGTTTTTTTATTGTTTTCTCTTTAAAAAATATATAGTTTATAAAGCTTGGCTAGATAGGAAGTCATAAGAATGAGTTGTCAATGCCCCTGGTGGATGAATTTGTTAATGCTTTATACCAGGGCTTCTCAAACCTTTTTAGGCCATGACCCCCAAAATAAACAAATTTGAACTGGGTACCCCCACCCTGACAAGCACTTGGAATTGTAGGTATTACATTTAATGTGACTCGGTTCCACAGATAAATATTGTGAAAATAGCCGATCTATATGCTCACAACGCCTTGTGAGCATGTAGATCGGCTATTTTCACAATGTTTGCCTCTTTTTACTTAATATTTGACAGTTTGGCCAGTCCTGTCGAATATTCGACTATTCGAATACTCTGAGGTCGAATAATTAGAATACTAAAAATCACTATTCGTGAATGCCCTAGTTGGCACCGTAAGAGAATTAGGGCTGGTAAATCAATATTCGAATCTCGAACATTCCTCAAATATGGGGGGAAAAAATATATATTTGAATATACCGGTACATTTTTCCAACAATGTATCAAGTTATAAAAACGAACTTGAATCCGAGCAGCGAGCGGCTTGCCCCTCTTCCGCAGATGTCCTGTTTTTATGATATGATAATCATTTTTAATAATATTCAAATTAAATTTCTGAGGAATGTTAACAGCCCTAAAGAGAATGCTGTAAAATCATCACAACATAAAACAAACTGAAGCAAAGACAGTGCATGCACACAGCAAGCTAAAAACGACAAGAGAAAAGACAAACAGGAGGAAAGAGACATTCATGGGTCATGCTTGGATCACTTGACATGTTCACCATACTTCCACACTATAAGGACGATATTTCCATTTGCCATGCCTGTGTCTCTGCAGCCTTCCTTAAACAGTTTGTCTTTACACCGTAACAACAATGTCATTTGCAAGCACCTTGCTGTTACTGATAATGCTGTAACCTCAGGCCTCAAGTGTGTACGTACAGTAGTAGGTTTGTGTTAGGGCTACATGATGAATCCTGTTTTTGCTGTTCCTGTGAATTATTTACTCCCCTCATTACTTCTCTGGTGAGTGACGCAGCTGCAGCCCCTCCCCTCCTCCCTCTGGCAAGAGATTCTACTTCTGACCGAGACTTTATGGGTTTTCATGTTTTAATATACGTCACAAAACCTTTTATATACTGTTTTTTTTATAGCAGAATTCAATTTGAAAGAGCTGCGTACCGTACAGATAATGCTGCCACTATAACCAATGGAACAATGGTTAACTTATAGTGGCACCATACACTGATATGTTACGTGCCTGCCCGGTGTAGCCTTGGGGTTAGTGTGTGTGTGTGTGTGTGTGTGTGTGTGTGTGTGTGTGTGTGTGTGTGTGTGTGTGTGCACGCGTGCGTTTTGTATTCCAAGCCACTTGTTATTCGCTTCAATACTGCTGATTGAATAATAGAGTCCTTGAAAACATTTCTAGAAAGACTACGCAGCACTCAGTTTACTGAAGACTAAATTAATTTCATGGGATCGTAGTACAGTTTATAGAGTTGGCTTCTTATAATATCGCTGTGCTTTTGTTGCAGTGCATGAATTGTTCCTTGTATTTATTTATTTATTCATAACATTTTACTAAACGTCTCTCGCTAGTAGTAATTGTATAATACTGCATAAGTGCTCTTGTGTGCAAGAGTCTCTCTCGATAGTCTGTAGTGAATAAATCCAGTGGTGTAAAGTAACTAAGTACAGTACATTTACTTAAGTAGTGTTCTTAAGTACAATTGAGGTATTTGTACTTGAGTATTTCAAGTAGCAGCACGCCGAATCGCAACACATTGTGAGCTTATAGACCTGCTATTTTCAAACATTTTGTACTTGTACTTGTGTTACTTTAAGTACATTTTGATGCCAACACTATCATACTTTTACTCAAGTACATTTTGAATTCCAGACCCTTTTACCTGTAAGGGTGACCTCACACCAAAATACCTACGAGAGTGGAATCCGCGTTCCGCCAATGCATTTCAATGATAAGGGAGCGTTTTTTGCAGAAATCCTCTGCTGGCATGAAACTCTTCACTCTCATTGAAATGCATTGGCGGAACGCGGATTCCACTCTCATAGGTATTTTGGTGTGAGGGCACCCTAAGGCTGCACCCACACCAAAGTACCTATGAGAGTGGATTCCCCATTCCACCAATGCATTACAATGAGTGTTTTTTTTTTTGTTTGTTTTTTTGCTGAATTCTTCTACTGGCATGAAAACGCTCCATTCTCATTGAAATGCATTGGCGGAATGGGGAATCCACCCTCATAGGTACTTTGGTATGTGTGCAGCCTAACAGAGTGTTTCGACAATGCAGTATACTTTTACTTACTAAGTAAAACATGTGAGTAGCCTACTTTTTTCACCACTGAATAAAATCTATCAGGATGATTCGTGCACTTCTGCATGTACGGCGGCACATATCTCTGAACATCCAGCAGTGATGCAAAGCAGTGACATAGTGTGTACCTCTGTCCGTGGGTAGCCATGTCGATAGCCCGTCGTACCGGCACCGGGGAGCCTCCCTCGGTGACACACAGCACCTCCATAGACTTCCTCTCCGGCCTCCGCTTGCCGTGGCGGCTCAGCATGGGGGAGTCCACACGCTTCCTGGGAGGGTCCGCTGGAAGAGAGGGAGGGGATGATGGGAGAACAAATGGTGGCTGAGTGTCAACTAGAGAGCAGTGGTTCTCAAACCTTTTCATGTAAACAGGGTTCCCACGGTCATGAAATTCCTGGAAATATTTTGAAAATAGAAAAATATTTTTCAAGTACTGGAAAAGTTTTGGAATTGATCAAGGGTCCTGATAAAATCTTTATTGATTTTGTTAATACCTCTGAAATGACAAATTAAACATTGGCCAAATTGTCAAATATTAGAGGCAGAAATTGTGAAAATAGCCGACCTACATGCTCACAATTTTCACAATAGAAACGTGTTATACAAAATTCCTCAACTCTTAGTGCTCGTCAGGGTGGGGGTCCCCAGTTAAAATATGATTATTTTGAGGGTCACAGCCTGGGAAAAGGTTGAGAACCACTGGCATACACTACCTGTCTTTGGGCATTGCGCATAGGAGTAAGCGACTTGTTATTGAGCTGAATTATTGTTATATAGTCCTGGAAATTGGGTTAAATATTCTGGAAAGGTTTTGGAAAGGTTTTGGAAATTAATTGATAAAAATGTGTGGGAACCCTGTGTAAGGGACCCCCAAATTGACACTACTATTCCGCGGACCCCCCCATTTGAAAAGATAAGCCAGGGATCCCAATAAGAGAAGATTTTTACGGCTCTAGCAGTGATTCCCAAGCATTTTAATTTCAAGGACCCCCATTCTATCTCTGAGACCTCAATTTTGAATGTAAAATCAATGTCAATTTAACTCTGAGAGTGTACAAATGGAGCCACAAGGACCCGTTTACCATGTAATGTCCAAACCAGAGTGCATCATTTAGGCACGAGATGTATGAACCAGATGAACTGGATCAGCTTACCGATCTCAGTACGCGGGGGCAGGTTCTGGTCCTCTTGGCTGGGGTACCTCTCTTTACGGTCCAGTAGTAGGAAGTAGATCATCTTCTCCTGGTTGTCACTGGAGGGGGGAGATGGTAGGAGGGGAGAGAGATCACTATCAGACATGTCTGTTGGTTAAGACTGGGGCAGCCCGACACTCTATCATCAGAAGACATTTTAACCAGAAGGATTCATCAAGCTGACAAAAAGAAATGTCTTGTGTCAGCCCCTCCCCCGCACCACACACGTCTTCCTCCCAATCTGCTTCCTCAGTAGTTTTTCCTTATTTCACATTTAACTCCTTCAAACCTTTTCCCCCCACCACCTCCCCTTCCTCTCTACTCCTTTGGTCTCCATCTCATAGTGTTGATTTCGTCGACTAGAACTATGAGGACGAAAGATGTTCGTCGACTACTTTTTTTCACCCACACCCCCATTCTGTTCTTGTGGGTGAAAATAAAAAACTGAAAATGTTAGGGAGGGACAAGTGGAGAAGAGATCCAGTAGAACATTTTATGTTTGGTTGTGCTCGGGTGTTGCACCCTGAAAATAGCAGATCTACAAGCTCACAATGTGTCGCGCCGCGACACGTTATTTCACATTTATAGGGATATTCCACTTTCAAAAAAACCTTTTGCGTTTCCAACCCCCGAAAATGCCGTTATCGTTTGAACGGAAGGCATATGTGACATTTAATTTTGCGTCGCGTAAACGGGCCCTTACTCGTCAGCCAGCAGGTCTTTGGAGAGCTTGGCCTTGTCTCTGAAGCAGCCCAGAGAGTGCATGCTCTCCAGCACGTCCGGGTCAATGTCCTCGGCCGCTGCCAGCATCCGGATGGCCACCTTCCTGGGGACGGGCTGCTCCGGTTCCGGCTCGTTCTTCCCGGCCCTAGAAAAACACAAAACAATACTCATTATTTAGAACTAGAAAGTCATTATGTAGAACTAGAAAGTCATCTAACATATAATTAGAGAGAGAGGTCAGTCAGTCACAAAATGCATTATCTATTCACTCGCTTCAGCGACTGATCTCAAATTTAACATGGCATTGGTCATTAGCATTATACACACGGTGACGGAGCCCGAATTTCATTTTTCCCAAATTCTAGCGATTTCTTAGCGTTTCTTCACTCTACAGCTCTACAGCCTGTTGTCAGGGTTACGGTCCGTTCCTCCAGGCCATGGGATCTGTAGCCCCGGGCCCACACACACCTCTCTCACAGTTAGGAATGTTGCAGTCTCTCTCTCTCTCTCTCTCTCTCTCTCTCTCTCTCTCTCTCTCTCTCTCTCTCTCTCTCTCTCTCTCTCTGCATGGGTCACGCATGCAACGGGTGATGTGTGTCTCATCTTCCAACGGGTATAGAAAACTTATGTGGAGCAAATACATCCTCATACTTCTATTCACCTAATTTTGCTGTTAAATTATTTGTATCCATCATAAATATACACTCCTCCATGGGCTGCTCCTTACATTATGATGCTCCCACATATTCTCACGCACGCACCATGCAGTTACAGTTACTTTCCCCAAAACCCACACTCTGCACATATTTTGCAGCACATATATTCAAACGGGTAAGGTCTAGTTATATAGAACTAGAAAGTCGCCTCTGGGCGACATGCGACCTCGCCCTTCATCTGGCCAGTGATGTATATCGGACCAGTTACCCATATATGGAGACCACATCGGCCACATGCCGAATCCATATATGGCCAAGACAGATGGCCAAGACAGCCCATATCTGTGTGGCTGGTTCTACAGACAGGGATCTGTATGTGCATAAAAGGGTATGATGTCAGATGTCATAGACGTCATAGGACGTTTACATAACGAAGAACTGAGTAAGCATGTTTGGGCTCTCACAGCATATCTCCATATACAGTACATGGATCTCCATATATGGGTACCAGGGGTCATCATGGGACTCCCATATGAATATTGATGACATTAGGGAACTCAATATATGGGCATAAAAGGGATTCTGTTAGTGTGACATCACAGTGAAGCGAGAGTGTGATGTCAGAGCGGCAAACCCATTCTGTTAGAGTGGTTCCCCTGAAATCACAGTGACATCAGAGCATGATATCAGAGCGATAAACCCATAAAACCACAGTGTCAGGCGTGACAGAGATACATACATACATACATACATACGGACAAGCTGTGACCGTTTACATACTAATCTGCGACCTATGGTCGCAATGATACATACGTACTCCTGCATGAAACAATATCTAATCATGAGGATATCAGCATCCACATGGAAACAGTGTGGCTTATTCGAAAGGAGGGGACTCCAGTCAGCAATGTACTGCATATAGGGTTTAAATGGATAATTGGTTTGCATTAGTTAAAAAATAAATACATAAAAGCATAAATAAAGCTAAAAGATCACACCAAAAACAGACAAAGCCAGATGTACAGTAGGAGCTGTTAGCACAACTCAAAAACACACTAAAATAATGATACAAATGAATCGACATACAGTACACATACAGTACAACACACTTACTGTATACTACTGATACAAGAAGGAAACAGATGATAGATGACAAAAAAGTGCATTATATCATACAGAATATGCCTACGTATATCAATGTGTTTCCTGTGTGTGTGTGTGTGTGTGTGTGTGTGTGTGTGTGCGTGCGTGCGTGCGTGCGTGCGTGCGTGCGTGCGTGCGTGCGTGTGCGTGTGCGTGCGTGCGTGCGTGTGTGCGTGCGTGCATGCGTGTTTGTGTGTGTGTGTGTGTGTGTGCGTGCGTGCGTGTGTGTGTGTGTGTGTGTACTTACAGGTACCACGTATGCTTCTGGATTTGCTCTAGCTGTAAGGACATGGAAGAGAAGAGAATTAGCATAAGGATCCCTTCATTCCTCACGGTAACGTTCAAAAAATGTGTAGCTGCAGATTAGTAGGGAACATGAATTAAGAACCAGGACTCAGCAATTGTTATCAGACAATATAATACGTATATGTAATAATATTAACCAGGGTAATATCAGCTGGTACAGCTAATGACTGACATTTTTGAATGTGTTGCCTCACACACCCAGGCACGCACGCACGCACGCACGCACGCACGCACGCGCGCACGCACGCACACACACACGCACACACGCACACACGCACAAATAGGGAATAGCAGTCAGAAGAACATTCTGCTGTCAAGGGTTCCTAAAGTTTTACCTCTGCAGTGTTTCGCACTGAGGCAAACTCACCAAGTTCTGGTTGGTTAACATGTCAGTAACATACCGATATATGGTTGCATGCACTGTCACTAATTTGGTCTCCATTAACAGATTATACCTTATTGTTATTGCACCATGGAAATCTGTACAGTGTACCTGGAAACAATAGTTTTCAGGAAGCCCTTTTTAGGAAGCCTTGTGTGTCATTCATACTTCATCCTCACACAACCGTTGTTGTCGGGTGGAAACCTTGTATGTCCAAAACCGTCCCTTTTGTATTTATCACCATAAAAAAGGTTTAAAACTAGTGAAAATAGACGATCTTGTAGATCGGCTATTTTCACTAGTTTTGTGCGACAGTCTTGTGTGATGAAGCAGGGCTTTACTTTACAAAAAAAAAAAACGTACAAATTTGAAACTTGGAGATTTCGAGGTTTCTGCCCGATAGTGACGATATGAATTAGCCCTTAGAATGCTTGTGCATCATGGAGTCGGCCCGGTCGTGCGGTGTCTGTGAGGTTGTGTACCGTGAGTCTCTTGGTGGCGTCCACCTCGATCATGCCACGCAGCAGGTTCTGGCAGTCGGGGGGGATGAAGTGAGGCATGTGGAACACGCCCAGCTTCACCTTCTCCAGAAGGTTCCTCAGGTTGTCGTCGTCAAATGGCAGGGCGCCCTGGAGAGACAGTCAACGACACAGTTGAACCAAGGATTTTTAATATAATATGAAGATAGGGAAACCTCATTGGATCCACTAGAGTACGACATGATGCACAAAGCCTACAAAAAGTGGGCGCCGACGTCTGATGGCAAATCTCGCGAACGTCCTGTTTCTCATGGTTCTAGATCCCGCAGTGTGTTGCTGGGACAGAGAAAGGGCGATAACAATTATTTGATTATTTTCTCCTTATTTGTGACGCTGAAAAAAAAACATCTTAGTATGACATTTTTGGGAATATTATGTGACCTGTAATGAATGATGGGGTCCAATATTTAGTTCGGCGACCATGAGCTAAAGAATGGTTCAGAAAGCTGTGTTCACGTTCTCTCTCCCATTGGAAATGAATAGACTCCAACCTGCTTCCGCCTCCTAAAAAGGTATCCAACTACGTCAGGCTGAAGTAAACCGGAATTGCCGTCTCTTGCTATTTCCCTCTTGGGTTGAACCTGGGGGTTGCGACCCATGTATAATGTATTATATAATTAGATATCATTTGAAAGGACTACGTCTCGTCTCATATAGAACAGATGGCTGTGGACACAGTGTGAAGAATACAACATAAAAGTAGGGAGATTTATCTTCACAATCAATCAATCAATGTGAGCAATGTGAGTGTGAGCGGTGTGCATGTTGGTGCAACTGAGTGACTGGGTGTAATACTGTGTGTGTGCAGTGTGTGCACTAAGATGATAATTATATTTAAATGTTATTCATTTGAAAATAACACCGCAGATGACTGGTTGGGTGGCTGACAAAAAAACAAATAACTACATATTTTAGTATAATTGTTTACAGTTTCTTTTAGCGGAAAGTCCATGTCCTAACTTTAATTATTACGTCAACATTTAGAGGGGAGGTCAGATGCTTTTCTGAATGTGTACAGAAATGATATAATGCGATGTGAGAGTGCGGTCTATAGCCAACACCAACTCGGGGCTCCCGATGAATCTCTGCCCTGTAGATCGGCTATTTTCGGCAAAGAGCTTTGGTGTAGAGGGGAAAAAGAGCAGACTAAGTACAGAGTGAAAGGTCAAGTTTATTAAGTATTGACGGTTCATCTGGTTGAATATCTGAAAACACAAATTGACATGAATCCAAAATACACTGATGATTGTGCTGTCAAACAATGAAACTATATGGAATATATGAAGAGGTTGTGGGGGTCCCTGCTTCATCTCTCTCTCAACTAAGGGGTCCTAGGCCTGAAAACATTTAAGACCCCTGCCATAGAGGACCACATTTATATATATTTTATATATTTTGTTTAATGAATAATCTTTGATGCAACATCAGACAAACTTATAACAAATTAAAAACCTTAAAATCATTTGCTATACATTTTCCAGGGCCTGAAAATTGCCTTTTACAAATTGAATGACTTTTCCGGGTTATTCCATTGCAATAAAGACCATGGCATTTATATTTAGTGCTCTAGACCAAATGAGGGTGTAGAGAGAGTAGACCATATTCAACGCAGTTCAAGGGGCACCCCAGAGATTGGGTGGAATAATAGATAGATTTGTAATGAATATCCACGGAAATGCCACGTGGATTTTCTGACACCAGTCTGCCCTGGTTTCAACCAGGCTCATACAACAACACCGTCATCCTTTTGTGCAGATGTAAATGGCCTGTCAGGTGTTCCCATAAGATAATGTGGATTTGACATTCTGAAAAGATCCGTCACAGAAGTTGGTAACGACGAGGTAAGCCCGTGTCAGAGCCAGACAACACAACAGTGAGACGGCAGGGGAGCAGGGGCGTCAATTGGGTATGGCAGGGGTATGCAGCTGCCATACCCCGGGTCCAGGGGGGAAAATAAAAGTTACTTTTAAATATAAATCCATGAATGTCTCTTTGTCTATCTCTGCTGGTTATTATGCTGTTAAATTACAGTGAAATAACTACAAATGCAAAATTTTAAAAAATGGTCACTTTAACAAGGTATTATAATTATATTCTCCACACTTGTATTCTCCCCATCTATATTCCCAGGTTCCGCAGGTCAGCTGCACAGGTGCAATACATTATTGTTAATTGTGGCACGTTTACTAACATGACAAGTTTAGCTGGACTTGAACAACCATTCCAGGCTGCCATATCCAGCCCAAGAAACCGTAGAAACGGGGGAAAAAATGTAATGTACATCTTAAAATAAATGTATCATGCCTGTTGCTAGGGTATGGCAACAAGACACCAGTCATGTTGCCATACCTTAGCTTTTTCTGAACTGACGCCACTGCTGGGGAGCGGGGGTTTCATGGTATGATGACTGATAGGGCTTCTCATTGGAAAGGACTACGTCTCATAGAGACACAACAGATGGCTGTTGACACAGTGTGAAGAGTAAAAAATAAAGAATCAGCTGAAGTAGGGAGATTTATCTTCACATGATGGCTGGGCGTGATGTGCTCAATCTTAATGAAGAGAAGAACGTGCACGTGTCGTGCGACTGCGAGTCGGTGCGTGCACACACTCACTCCCGGAACGTAAAGATACACCGTTCTCAGACTTGTCATTGTTGTGCATGTTGGTGTAACTGAGTGGCAGAGTGTAATACTGTATACTGTGTGTGTGTGTGTGTGTGTGTGTGTGTGTGTGTGTGTGCGTGCGTGCGTGCGTGTATGTGTGTGCAGTGTGTGCACTAAGATGATAATTATATTAAAAGGTTATTCGTTTGAAAATCACACCACAGATGACTGGTTGGCTGGCTGACAAAAAAACAAATAAAAACATATTTTAGTATAATTGATTACAGTTTCTTTTAGATGAAAGTCCAGGTCTTAATTAAGCAATATTACACGAGAGGGTGTTGGTTATCGTGGTTATTGGACCGCCTGCGTTGCCGCAGGCACGAGCCCGACGGCTGAGTGCCCGTAGGCATATGAGCTTGTAGATCTGCTATTTTTTGAAAAAACTTGAAAATGTATGCAAATCTTTGAATATATATTCTTTTAAAGCGACATTCTTTTTTTACTCAAATCTTTGTTTCCCTGGAACTAAATATTTTGAGATGGGGGGGTTCGCGTACAAATACACATCATTTTAGGGGTCCTTGACAATAAAAACATACGTTTTTCAGAAAACCATTGGGATTTAGAAGATTAAATTACAGTATGCTGTTTAAATGTGTGTTCTATCCTGCAGTTCATACTTACAGTACGTGGGGGTCTAAGTGAACATAAGCACTGTCACTCACCACTAAAAGTGCAAACAGGATGACTCCACAGCTCCACGCATCCGCTTTCCTTCCGTCATACTTCTCTCCCTGTGAGAGAGACAGAGAGAGACAGACAAGATGAGACTCCATACTCAATTCAATTTTATTAAAGTGTCAAATCATAACAAGTTATCTCAAGACACTTTACATACTGTAGGCTACAGAGCAGAGACCAGAGCAGATACCTCGTGGTAGGAGAGGCCCCCACCCTGAGAAAGCAATCCATATACTCAGTAACGCAGTGGTTCTCGAACTTTGAAATCTGAAAGTCTCCCTTTAACTTTGACAGTGTACAAATGGAGCCAAATGGACCTGGCAGGGTGCATTTAGTTCCATTTGTACACTGTCAGAGTTACAGACTTGTATGGGTCAAATTAGACCTCCCTAAAGGAACCCACAGAGTCCCTGAAATCCACTTTGAGAACCACCACACTAACCCATTAGAAGTGCAGTGGACATTCATTCACTCCTACACATTCATTTCTAAACTTATGAAATAACAGTGCAGTGACTTCCCTGGAACATTGTACATCACTTAAGATGACATTACACATGATGACAGGCTGTGCACCACTACCGCTCGCTGAGTCCAGTATATGAATACAGAGTTGAGAGGAGAGTCACATAACAGCCACTCTGGAGAATGTGGTTGGAGGCACCGTTATGAAACACACAGAGGGAGAGAGAGAGAGAGAGAGAGAGAGAGAGAGAGAGAGAGAGAGAGAGAGAGAGAGAGAGAGAGAGAGAGAGCACTTACCCTGATGACCTCTGGGCAGGCATAGTGTGGAGATCTGTGAAAAGAGAATTTATAATGTGAGACAATACACATGACACAACACATGAGTAAAAACCCGCACGCACGCACGCACGCACGCACACACGCACACACACATTCTTCTCTCAACCAGGAGTACCAACAGTGCGAACATTGCCCAAACACTGTTGTGTGACAAGAAATGCCCTCAATGCAGCTTCTCAAGATGATGGCATCCAAATATCCTAATTCTGCATAAAGCAACAGGATGTATTCATCATACCATACTGGGGGGCGGCAGTGGCGGAAAAGGGTAGAGTTGCCGATTGGGAAACTGAAGGTTCCCAGTTCGATCCCGGGTTCCCCCAGAGTTGAGATCATTACACACCGGCGAATTTGCGAAGCGGCGCGAATAAGCGCCCGAAAATGCGAAATAATCCCACGGCACATTTTTATGCTTTTTTCTATACACACCGCGATGTGAATATGCGTATAAAATGTGTCACATTGAATAAAGTTATGATGTGATGCAAATTGTTTGGGGCTGGCATCACACAACCCAACACAGCAGAGAGGCCACCGTCTGAAGGGTTCCCCAGCAGCAGCCAGGCAGTCGCACTTAACAGCAGCCAGTGGTGTAAAGTAAAGCCTCTATCAGAGTCCAGGGTGAAGAGATATTCACTTCACCGCGTTGTAGTTTCCTAGCTATCACCTAGGCTTTGTTATGTATTTTTAGGTGATGGCTAGAAAACTACACCACGGTGAAGTGAATAGCTCTTCACCCTGGACTCTGATAGAGGCTTAACTAAGTACATTTACTTGAGTACTGTACTTGTAGGTATTTGTAATTAACTTGAGTATGTCCAATTTCCAGTAATTTTACTCCACTACATCTCAGATCCAAATATTAACCTTTTACTCAACTATTTATTTTTCCACTGGCGGCAGCAGGTAGTCTCACAGATGAGACATGGAGAAACACTTTTCCCTCTCAATGAATGCAAAGGGATGGTCTCTCGGCCATGTTCTCTCTCTCTCTCTCTCTTTAAATTTGGTAAAGTTAGCTTGCTTTTATCATAGGAGAGAGAGCAGTTCGCCTGTGAATGTCCACAAAAATCGACACCAGAGCGAAAAAATAACAGCCGCCTTTTCGCTTTGTGGAAATCCATCGCCAGTGTGGAAGCTTGCATTGACTTTTCGTTGCATTCGCTTTGTCGTGTGTAAAGACCTTTAGTGTTGAAGTGTCCTTGAGCAAGACTCTGAACCCCTAGTTGCTCCCAAAGAGCAGGCTGGTGCCTTGCATGGTTTCCTCCGCCGTGAATGTAATGCACAATCATTGTAAAGGCGCTATATAAATGCACCATTTACCACTCTGCCCACATAACTTACAGCATAATGGAACATAATATACTAATTTATATCAGCTAATGCCCCTGCAAGTTAATAAACTGCATATCACAGGACATCTTGCACAAAATGATGAATTATACAAATCTATTCGGATCACATATGTGCACATCAAAACACAGCACATTGAGTCTGCGCTTGTCATATGAAATGTGCTATACGAATAAATGTGACTTGACAATAATCGAGCAATCAGAGTGTGAAAATACTGAGTCTAAATGACTATTGGATCCATTTGTTTGTGTGTGTGCTATTTATCCTTGAACGAAGAGCCAGAGAGCATGACTATTCTGACACAGTCTGAGCATCCCGCTGCGTCTTGGTGCAGTGCAAACAACAACTCCAGTGTAAACACGCACTCCATCATTGCCAGCGTTGTATTTAATTATGCTAATATATGCAAACGCGGTCAATTTGCGCTAGTCAAACATAGCTGTGTCGGAGCGACGCTAACTGCAAACTAATTATACTGGAACATGACTTTCGTGCCATCGCCGGGGGCAAGGTGTCCACAGTTGTGTCTGAGTGACATTTAATAAATTCTTTTAGATGGAAGGTTGTGTAAAATGGAAGCGTTACAGTAGCTGATGATGCTCTACGCAGGCGGGGTGTTTTGAGATTTCATCTAATGTGGTTGCCTGATTAAAACAACTCACATCATTGAAGATAAGAGAGGACAACGGCGGAATAGAGACTTCCAAAAGACCCAGGCGATTTTTGGCGGCGACAACACAGCCTTGTTCTTTGCACTCTTTCTGTGAAGACCTATTGTCCTTTGTACGGCGTTTGGCCAGTGTTGAAGTACTTCTGATTGTCTCTGTTTGTGTCTCAAATTCATGCAACCCACATGACCCTGTGGTAGAGTAGTTTAGTGGAATGGAAGGTTATTTCTCTGCATACGTTGCATTCAAAATCTTTGAACTATGGCAATCTGGTAACAAAGAAACATGTCTTATAAGATGCAGTGATGATGTACTACTATTTAAATGTATTACACAATGTCACTCTAAATGCAATTATTGAAGTATCATTCCTGGCTTGGGTTGGGTGTAGTCATCTTGACATTGACCAGATTGATACTACAGTATGAGTAGCTGTTGAAAAGTAGATTTTTAAGATAGTCAAGGATTGTCTTTGGCTCATGGCGCTCTGATAACACAATATCACAAGAAAGTATACATGCAGGACATACAGGACTCAAATGAATGGTATTCTTTAATGTTTATCTATTCTTTTGTATAAATACAAATCAAAAGTGTACATTACACCTAGCATTGTATGATATTGTTTGTATGTCAGAGCATTTTGTTGTTTTATTGAATCAGGGAACACCAGAGTTCTGTGTTTAAACTAGATAATGGGTAATTGCACAATGGCCAACACCAATTTAACACAGTTAAAAGATGCTATTGTTGATCAATAATGTAATTAGCATGCGTGCTTAACATGGGAGTAAAACAAATCACATAACAGCATGATGAGCTGCCGAGTCCATAGATTAATATGTACTTTAATGGCAACCCAATAAAAAAGCATTGTAAGGCTGGGTGATATTAGGAAATTCGATAACGTTGGTGAATACCTCGATATCGATATTACTCACGATATTAGTAAAAACAATTACATCATGTAGTTTTTAATGTTTTTCTGCTTTAGGTCCACTGCCTGCCTAACCCAGATAATGAATAGTATATCCAATATCCATGCATGCACATCTACACATAGAATAAACAACAATGGTTTTATTTAAATATCCACACCTGGTTACAGATGGACAGCTTTTTTGCATGTGCTACGTGCATGCATAGTGTGTCTGTTAATTCATTTGACACATACATCAATACCTCATTTCAAGCCGTCTTCGTCGGTATGTATACCTCGCATGTTGATACCTCGATGAAGGTACATTTTCGATATATTGCCCAGGCAGCCTTACACTGTACAGTATTCACACCATCTTGGAGTAACTCACCCACAGCTGGTCTCCAGTAGACTTTCCCCAACCTGCAGAGACGCCATGCCAAAGTCTGCTATCCTGATGTTGTTCTTCTCATCCAGCAACAGGTTCTCTGGCTTCAGATCTCTGTGGCTGCAGAGATCAACAAAGAGAAGATGAAGAGAAGGGGAAGTGTAACGTCAATGTCGGGCAGAAACCTTGTATCTCTAAGTTTAAAAGTTGTATGTTTTTTCGTAAAGTAAGGCCCTGCTTCATCATACAAGACTGTCGCACAAGACTAGTGAAAATAGCCGATCTACAAGGGTGCTTGTAGATCGTCTATTTTCAATATTTTAAATCGTTTTTAAAATGATAGATACAAAACGAACGGATTTGGACAGAAAAGGTTTCCACCCGACAACAATGATAAAACCCAAGACTAGCAGTCTAAACTCTGTGCATCACCTCACCTACAGAAAGCACACAACATAGCTCCTCAGAATTTAAAATAGGCTAAGCTTTACACAGTAATACCAAAGATCAGAGGCCGCCTCCTTTCACACACAATTACTCCAGTCCTTTTTTTATTCTAGTCCCTAAAAATGCATACTGCGATGTGATAAACAGGGATGCTTTGATCTTTAAGATTGCTTTCTTTTTACACAGTTATCTCATTCTCCGATCCCTTCAAATGTAAGGAAGAGCTTAGGCTAATAGGAGGTTTTCGTCTTGACTTGTTGCCAAATCTCTAATGGACTGTCTGCAATCAACAGCTCCGTCAGACTCATTAGATGCTGACAAAGCACTTTGTCAACATCAAGACACCGTTTGTCACTGCTGTGTACACATGCCAAGCACTTTATGAGAACCGCTGAAACCATCTGGTAATCATCATTTTACTGTGAGAGAACAAAAGGGCCTATAAGCATCAATATGTGAGAGGCCATGCTGTATTGTGATTGTACATAGTGTTGATTTTGACAGCAAATTTTGATTTAGTTTTAGTCATAGTCTTTTGAATAATATTCTATTTAGTCATATTTTAGTCATCTGAAATGTTTTACTTTTAGTTTTAGTCAACTAAAAATACAGTTGATTTAGTCAACTAAAAATGTTTTGGTGAGCATTGATGGTGTCGTAATGGCTGATTTTCAATTAGCTGCATGCCCAAAATAGCCGATCTACTGCACAAGCACACAACGGGTCACACTTAGTTCCACTCCAATAGTTCCACCCTACCATGTTGACAAAATTGTCGTTGTGTTTAGTCTTAGTTTATTTCTTAGCCTTAGCCATTATATTTCCACACTCACTCCAGAGGGCCGAAAACCTCTTATCTCTGTATTTTAACTTTTTTAGTAATTAACTCATACAGTGCCATCCGGCCACAAGGGGTGCTAGAGTGCCAGAAATTTCTCCATTGACCTTCTTTATAGCTTTCGTCGACCCTCTCCCAACTGGCTTGTGTTTTCACTCCGGTCAATCCTATGGGTGTCCAGAGGAGGAAGCTAGCTGACACGTAGCCAAAATGCTAACCCATTTAGAAGCCCGATCTAAAGCTATTTCAGCCGCAAAAAACTTTCTCTTTGGGTCTGGGGACACAATCCGGAGAAAATCCTGTCTAAAGATGTGATTTATTATTGGAGTGGGCGGCGCGATTCGGCCGTTAGCGCGAATACGGCCCGTGGATGGCCGAGTCTAAGTCCCGGCCAAGGATGGACGTCTAGACCGGGGCTTCGTTGAGGCCTCCGATAAAATAATTCATTTTATTAAATATCCCGGACATGTTCGGGATAGGCACCCTGGAATACGTCGCGCCGCCTACAATGAACATTTGGTGAACATTGGGGGGGGTCTAAACTTTATTTTAAACCATTTTCAATGGAATAAATCGTCGGAGCATCTAGCGTCTCTCGTTGGTGAGCGCTGGGCGAGCCGGGACCACCCACGTTGCTCCAAGCAGCTCGGGGTAAGTAAAATAGCAAATAAAAAATTGTTTTTGATCCCGAATATCCCGGGATAGGCACTAAAAGGGTTAATGCCCTACTTCGTCAAGTCACACAAAAGTAGCAAAAATAACCGATCGACAAGCTCAAAACGTGTTGCGCTGCCACATGTTTTAAGCTTGTAGATCTGCTATTTTTGATATTTTTTAAATTGCAATCCTGAATTATTTTTGCAGTTTTTGAATGGAATCCTGAAAAGTTAAACTTTTATTTAATTTCAATACAATGCAATTTTAATACTAGTCATTAAACTGCTAATATAGGCTGAAGTAATTAAAGCGGGTCATATTTGCATGTATGGAATTGGAACAGATGAAATCAATAATATGTCGGTATTCTGATATTAACCTGCGGGCCACATAACATTACGGTAAGTGAAGGTGGGGGTCCCGGGCGCCAGTTGCCCATGTATATGATCTAGTGTAATCGTGGTGGGTGTGTTGCCACTGACCATATGGAGTGACTGTGGCAGAAGTCCAGGGCAG
Organism: Nannobrachium achirus; assembly: GCF_963921795.1. NCBI lineage: Eukaryota > Metazoa > Chordata > Actinopteri > Myctophiformes > Myctophidae > Nannobrachium > Nannobrachium achirus. The sequence goes on from NC_137816.1 coordinate 54,765,551, forward strand.
AGATGATCTGTCGGAAGAACTTCCTGGCCTCTTTGGGTGTTAACCTGCCTTTCTTCACCAGGTAGTCAAACAGCTCCCCACCAGATACATGCTCCAGCACCAGGTACCTGCAGGAACCAGAGAAACAAAACAATTCAATTTCAATTCAATTATTAATGTGTCAAATCATAACAAGTTATCTCACTTTATCTACACTTTACATAGGCTACAGACCACCATTTGAGATTGAGATTTGAGATTTAGCCTCTCATACCCTAGACTTAGAATATTTTGCTATCGTTGGATAGGATTTTGTCCACAATTCCATGCTGTATTGATGTGTTACGGGAGATGAAAAGCAAACGTTGATCAAAATAACAATTCTTAGACTTTTAAGTAATGCAAATGTTTAACAATAATTTAACTCTTGAGAGTGTGAAATGAAACCAAATGGACCCGCAAGGGTCCATTTGGTTTCATTTTATGCTCTCAAGAGTTAAAGATCTATAAGGGTCCATTTGGTTACCAACTCTCCATCATTTAGCTGGGGACCACCTGTCACCCCCTCAAGAACCACTGGTGGTCCACGAGCAACTGGTTGAAAACCACTGCCATAGTACAACAATTAATCTGCTGGTATTCGACTTTTCCAAACCAGAATGAGCAACACTGATCTTCTCCAGTAATGGAATGTGCTCAGAAATGACACACAGATATTAATAAGGATTTAAAGTGAAGTTGGGAAAACATTTAAACACATGTAGATAACATCGGTCAAAACACACATTCACGTGTCTATCTGTCTGCTTCTAATAGGTTTATCTGTGCAATGTTCACCAACTGCCGCGCATTAACTGTTGCCACGGCAGGTTTTGATCATTCCAGTTCATAGAGAAAATGACCGTGGTCCATAATATATTCATGTGAAGTATACCCCGCCGCGGTCAAAAAGCTTGCCTCCACCTTCCCGATCCATCCATCTCGCAGACAGCGCTGATCCCATGGCTGTATATAGGCAAGCCCCTCGCCTT
>NC_137816.1:54771560-54781560 GCF_963921795.1 Nannobrachium achirus
AACATCCCATTTCAAGTTTTTAAATGTATACAAATCTTTTGAAAATACAAGCTACAAGCCCGCGATGCGTAGCATCGGATCGGCTATTTCCAAATGGCCGAAATGTATACAGGGCTGAAGTGGTTAATGTACGTATGTTTTGCAATGAGAATCGACATCTACAAATTAACTAGTAACTAAAGTTTAAAATGTTGTAGTGGAGTAAAAGTACAATGTTTGGATCTGAGATGTAAAGGAGTAGAAGTAAAAGTATTGGAAATTGGAAATACTCAGGTAAAATACAAATACCTAAAAACTGTACTTAAGTACAGTACTTAAGTAAATGTACTTAGTCACTTTACACCACTGCTGTTCAACTATAGCAGTCAAAGGACAGGATTCGCTGAAGACTCCCCCCACCCTTTTCCCACTCGCCAACACCATAGCCTGTGTCATGTCCAATACAAGGGTCACCAGGAAAGGAGGGGGAAAATGTTAAATGGTATCTCATTCCCTGTCAAATCTGCAGAGGTGGGCCGGCAGGGAATTAACCCATTTAGACGGGAACGCGTTATTACGCATTCATTTTCAAAACTATTCAAAAATAGCAGATCTACAAACTTGCAGCGTGGCACTCGGTGCCACGCTGTGAGCTTGTATATCTGCTATTTTTCAATAGCTAAAGTATAAAATAATTTCAGGTCTTAAATGGGTTAATTCTATAAGGATTCCCATTACAGACTAGTAAACATAATAGCTATTGCAGCACGGAACCAGCTGAGTTCCGGCGTTATTGCTGAGAGCTCTCAACAGCATTGATCCGTTAAGCTACACCACATATAGAGGCTATTGCTTTGTTTAGCGGAAGAGACAGAGCGGCCATCGGGGAACCCACTGTCCCTGGTTTGACCCCCGGCTCCTCCAGCTTGGTGTTGAAGTGTCTCTGAGCAATACACTTAACCTCTAACTGCTCCCTGTGCGCCTGTGTGGCCGCATAGCGCTCTGATATGGATGGGCCAAATGCAGAGGAGTCATTTCCCCCCCGGGATCACTACAGATACCCATTTTCAAAAAACCAATAACCAACTGGCATTATTATTGCTTTATTTATAGATGAGGCAACAGAGAGCTCAAAGTAACTTTTAGTAACATTATAAACACACACTGTAGACTGTAGTTAGGTTACAACCTTAAAGGGGAACTAGGCAAGTCTGTGTGTATACAAACACATCCCCTCCTCCACCTCCCCTCTATGACAGGCATCAAACAGGTAGCTGTCTTTGATGCTTTCATTGATAAGAGAGCTCGCTAACGAGCACTTGGCACTTTTATGACCCAATCAATTACCTCAGTGCACAACCAGCTCCCCCTGACAAAAACGTCAAGGGATGAATGTCAACATAAACAGTGGAACAGAACCAAAATACAGCCAGGGGGATGTGCCTTTCTGCAAGGAAACACCCAGCACAATAATATAATGACTGATACCGGGAAATGACTGCTAAACAATGTATATACATATATATAAAAAATAGTCTTAAAGTAACCTAGTGTCCCTTTAACAACCAACTAAACACTGGCACACCTCAGCCTATCCTATTCACCACATCTTGCAGACTCAAAATTAGTCACCTTGAATCCTGCAATCACTCATGGTAACTTCACTTGTTGCCATTTTACCTTGTGCCCTTTCTTTCACAACTTTCAGTAAAGCAGTTTAAAAATACAGTTTTGAAATGCCACTCTTTCTGCTGCCTGGTAACAACAGTGTAGCAATAAAATACTTGAGCTATTCCCTCAAGTGTTTATCGTGACATATTCTCAGCGAAGCTATTTACCGTAATGTAGAGCTAAAGCAGAAAGTCACTAGTGTAGATCCCAGAGGGACTCCGCTCAACCAAGTATAGGGTTTAAGTGGTTAACAACTAATTGTTTTGTCTGTTAGGATACTGGTGAACAATAAAAAGTGTTTAACCACGAGAGTGTAAGAATGGAACCAAATTTACTTATTTGATTCAAAGTGTAATGAATTCATTTTAACACGAATCTTCTGTGCACATTACATAGAATTCTCCCACCGCTATGACATCACACACACACACACACACACACACACACACACGCGCAGAGCGTAGCGTGGTATTAAGCACAAGTACAAGGAAAATAGCCCGGCAGCCCCTTGCCGCCATCAACAACAAAAACATCTATTACACCTTATTATGACCCATATGGTGTATTCATTTACAGTAATAAAGAACTACTTAGGAGGAAACACTCATACGACACACCCACCAAAATGGCATGTGCGTGTGTGTGCAGTGGTGTAAAGTAACTAAGTTAATTTACTTGAGTACAGTACAGTACAGTACATAAGTACTGTACTAAAGTAGAATTTTTAGATATTTGTACTTGAGTATTTCCAATTTCCAATACTTTTACTTCTACTCCACTACACCTCGGATCCAAATATTGCACTTTTACTCCACTACATTTATTTGAAAACTTTAGTTACTAGTTACTCTGCAGATACAAATTATAAAACATACATTTAGCCCTATTTTATACCTTGGCTATTTGAAAATAGACAATCTACAAGCTCACAACACGTCTGAAAATAGACCTGCTATTTTCAAACATTTTGTACTTTTGGTACTTTAAGTACATTTTGATGCCAAAACTTTCATCTTTTGAATTTCGGACTTTTACTTGTAACAGAGTATTTATATGTTGCAGTATTGATACTTTTACTTGCCAGTCAGCAAAATATGTGGGTACTTTTTCCACCACAGTGTGTGTGTGTGTGTGTGTGTGTGTGTGTGTGTGTGTGTGTGTGTGTGTGTGTGTGTGTGTGTGTGTGTGTGTGTGTGTGTGTACGAGTTAGTTAAAGTGATACACGGGCTTGGTCTCTATTCTCTATGCATGTGTGCGCATGCATGAAGCTTGCAAACCTTTATAAAATTCAATCAAGCCACCATGGCAGCAGGATTGTTCCCAGAGGCATGTGTTAATTACAGCCTGTAGCAGCGGTCTGCTGTTGTCCAGGTTAACGAACGAACCAATGAACGAACAAACGTCAATCTCAGTACAAATCCCCTGTCTTATCTGTCTGGTCACCTCAATTATCACTGCCTTCTCTCCTCTGTGCAACACAATTAACACACAAGATCCCAGGCATGAAATCCATGGTAATTAATTCGCTTTTTTCACATGCATGTAAGTAAATAGATAAATTAATAATACAACCAGTAAGACGCCCTGAGGGCGAGGTCTGCTGAAATATCAGAGCTTCTTAATACGGCACAGTTAAGAAGCAGGAGTTACACTATTAAATCTGGCTGGTCGAGTCATCATTGTGATGTCAGAACAGGTCAGCTATATCCATTATCTGGAGTCTGTGAGGTCAGATGTAGAGGTATTGGCACGCTCCATGTATAGAGATGTCTTGGCCATACCGTATATGGAGCGTGACATGAGGCATCCGTGAGGTCAGAAGTAGATGTACTGGCCAGCTCCATATACTGTATGTCTTGGCCATATATGGAGCGTGACATCAGGCGCACACACGGACGGACAGACTGACAGACATGATCTGCAGGTTTTCATAAATTCATACTAAATGCACAACCTACAGTCGCAATAATAAAATCTCTCTCTCTATAGGCTATGCAGTGTCAGTCTTATTCTTATATATACCGGTATATATATATATATATATATATATATATATATATATATATATATATATATATATATATATATATATATATACTTTTTTTTTTACATTTTATATTTTGAAACAAAATGGATCCAATCACCAAAGTCAACTCTGCCTTTTCCTCTCAGGCCAAAATCATTAATTACATCATGGACACTGAATTCACGCTCATTGGCAGTATTGTACTGAGTCAGTCACTGTTGTACTCTAGGTTAATTAAAAAGAAAGCTAAACTAGAGACAACATACCTTAACTCAAATACATTAGAATTTAAATTGAGATGCTATGCATGTATAACAATGAGTATATAATGACACACTTATACAGTGTCAGTCTTATTCTTGTATAAATGACTAGCATACAGGTGCTCTCATGCGTTTTCACATTTCACATTTTCACATTTTGAAACCAATTGTCCCCAGGACTTTATTTCTATTGCTGGGTTCAATTCTGCAGAGAAAGAAATGTTTATACCGTTGGTGGAAAACACATCGGAATAATCATTCTTACTCTTCACATTCTCTCATTGTGTTTGCTGATTGGTTTCTTATTAAAGTGTCTCACACCTCATGCACGGTGCACTGCACACACAAGACACTAAATTATTTCCTGCAAGTTCAGAATACAAATTCCTTCAATACTAATTGGTAAGTCAAAGGCAAAAACAAATGATCATATAACAACAACGCAATCACAAAGCCAGCAAATTATACATAAAAAAAGACTTAATGAATATGAGCTTTTCCAATCGGCAGAGCATTGCAAGCATTAAACATTCAAAAATGTAACTTCTTCAGTCTCGTATATAGGGTTTGTAAAGCCCAATGGCACTTTGGTAGAGGTTTGGGATGTGTAGTTACCTTGCCATCAATTCATGGGTTGCATTTGTAGTCCTACACCGGCCATGTTGAGGACCAACACAGGTGTTCTGATTGGCGTAGAACATTTGTTTTTTTGCCAATCAGACAAATTGAAACACCTGTGTTGGTCCTCAACATGGCTGTGTATGACTACAAATGAAACTCAGGAATTCGCCGTCTCTCTACTCTCTCTCTACTCTCAATGAAAATATCAGTGAAATTAAACAGTTCATTTGTTTCAACTGGGACACATACCAAAATCCTCAGGGACCCCCTGTGGAGTGCAGGTCCCACGATAAGCATGGTCTAAGAAGCGTACTGCTTTGCATACATCATGGCCCCCTGTGGTGTTGTACACATGATGATGATCTCACGATCCTGTGGTGAGTTAATAAGGGTCTCACTGGTGAAAATGGACTCATAAAAAGCTTCAGTGCTATCTCTCTCTCCCCTGCATCTACTTTCTACCTCTCTTCTACCTCTCTCTCCCCGCTCGCTCTCTTCTCCCGCAGGAAGTCTTTCATTTCCCAACATCTATCACAGCTGCTCGGTCAATAGGCCACAAACACACGGCTGAGGCAATAATGACATAATTATGAAGAGGGTAGTGCACGCACATCCGTGACCCTGGTGCAAGACAAACACAAATATCATGATAATATATGTCCTGAAGAAGATGTGAGAGAGAGAGTGGGTGTAGGGGTTCAGTATCCTGCTTGCAGTTAATTGGCCAGGACAAGTATGGTGACAAATATTGACTGAACACAATGACCTTTCCTTGGTGGAAGAGTCTTCCACCTTGTCATTGCACTGCAATCAAGAACAGTGCTTTCAACATGCACAACACTATAAGAATTTCATTCCTGCAATGTTTCAACAAGTTGTATTGTACTGTACATGCATGTGACAATACCTCGCATCTTAGAGACTGTGGCGTTAATACCAGTAAGATCGTCAGGTCGCATGTAAAAATCGGCCTGATGGTGGCGCTAAATGGGACAGATCCATGTTGATGACATGACTCTAGACATACTATGTACCGCTTTGCGTGATTTTAGGGAAAAATGTTTAGGAGCAGTTTCCACAAATGTGTTTGAAAAAATCGGCCTGGCCTGTTGACTGTTTAAGGTGACCTAAAAATATCAACAATGATGGCAATCAATCCCATTGAAAGGATATGTGGTAGATGGGTGAGTCAGATAGGGCTGTGACTCAGTGTGTCACTGTATGGAATGACGCACGTTCTGCCATGCAATCTCATGATACTATTGACATATGAGTCACTGAGTGATTCACTCATCAGTTAAGTTCAATTACCACTTAAACCCACCAGACAAGACATGATCTGACCTAGACCCTATGAGACATTCTTTAATTGCACTAGTGGCAACACAATTTCTTGAGCACAATATTTCCTTATTCTCATCATGTCATCAACATATGCCAGCTACAACTCTCAGCGTATTGATAAAAGAGTCATTAACACATTCCCTGCCAAAAGAAAACCCGGCAGGCCAGAGGAATCAGAGAATTTAATAAGCTTTAATTAAAAAATAATAATTTTGATCGCAGCAGAACTAAAATCGTCCGGAACTAAATATCCACGAACGGTTACTTTCTACACGGACCCATTATGGGACGGACCTATTAACATGGAGGCGGAAACCGGAAGCAGGTTTGGTCCGTCTATCGGGTCCGTTTGCTTTCTGTTTATACAACACGGCTTGTAGATAGAGAACGGATGGCCGTGTTTTCACATGATTTGTTTTGTTATGAAGCTGTGAACTAACAGCACACGCACAATGCATAGTCCGTGTCCGATCGTGCACAATGGAAACTCTAGCGCCCATGTTTAACAACTTGGGAGCCAAACTCGTTCAGTGATGAGTTAAGGCCACTAGGTGTCACCAAGCCAAAAGGAGTTATCTCGTTGAGAGACGAGGCAACATAGGGTTAACTGTACGTGCCTGCAGCCTGCCCTCTGAATGACCCGAGTCCATTACGTCACCCCGCAGCAGGGAGAGAGAGAGGGGGAGAGGAAATAGCGGAGTCTGCTTACATTCCTTTCCATTCTACTTTGAAACATAAGAAGGGCTTTATCTCTGAATGAGGTAAAAAGAACGCCAGGGAAGCAGAGATCTGATTGTTTTCACGGCGACACTATAACGCGATGGTCGGCTCCCGTTTGTATTATAGTTTCGCGAGCTTTTGTAAACAAAGGGATTATCTTCCTCAATCTTCAGTGGACACCCACGTGTACACGCACGAAGCTTCCCAGGCTCTTCAAAATAAAGCGTGAGTGAACGGCGGCAGCAGCAACAGCTAGAAATGTTAGAAACCTGAGCAGCCCATGTGTTAAAGGTAAGAGAAGACAGGCAGTGAAATACATAGTGATTTTCTCTGGTTCCTCGGGTGGTCACAGGCAATGAGTTTAACCGTAATAGCAAAGTAGTTTTTACTTTGAAGTTTTGTGTTCCATTCTTGGGAAATAGTCTATTTGCAATAGTTTTTAATTACATACAGTAGCTATGATTTGTGTGGCTGGAGAGAGACCCAGACACAACATTCCAGTAACATGTACTCTTTGGACAGTTGTCTTTGCCAGTGTCTCAGGTGGTAGAGTGGCTGCTTGGGAAACGGAAGGTTCCTGGTTCGATCCCCGACTCCCCCTGGGTTAGTGTCCAAGTGTCCTTGAGCAACACTCTGAACCTCTAAGTGCTCCCAATGAGCAGGTTGGTTTCCTCCACTGTGTGTGTGTGAATGGGTGACTGTAATGCTAATTGTAAAGCGCTTTAGATAAAAGGTCTATATAAATGCACCATTTGCCCCCAAATTAACATACGTATATTTTGCCGTGGACCCCCATTTGGACCACCAGAAGAGAAGATTTGTAGCGAGCTTGTAGATCTGCTATTTTTGAAAAGTCGTGAAAATGTGTGCAAATCTTTGAATATATGTATTTTTTAAGCAAACATTTGTAACTCATATTTTGCTTCTGGGGGGTCCCTGGAACTAAATATTTTGAGATGGGGGTCCGTGGCCAAATACATATCATTTTGGGGGTCCTTCACATGAACAAGTTTGAGCACCAATGACATAGAAACATATGACACAGAAGCACAAAATAACGCTGTAAATCCTTGTACCCAGGGCCCAGAATTAAGGTGCGACACCCATTGACTCACACACACACCACCCCCACATTATCTCAGGTCCAGACTCCAGATTACCTGATAGCGATCTTTCACTGAGCCAGCGAAGGGGCTTAATAAGTCAACTGACTGGTGTCAATGGTCTCCGTGCCTCCGTGCATGATGGTCTCCCCTTTGCCTGCCTTAAGTCAACGGCTCCACGCGTGAGAGCTCCTCTTAATGAATTATGAGGAGCAACTCTGGGGGGGCTCGCGGAGAGCGCCGCGTTCAAATCCCTATTTAATTGAAACACGATACAGAGCGGAGAGGCCACAAAGGGTGATAAATTAGAACATCCGCTCGCTAATCAAACTGCCATCTGCTGCCATAGGCCAGGGCTATCCTGGAGGGAGGAGAGGAGAGGAGAGGAGAGGAGAGGAGAGGAGAGGAGAGGAGAGGAGAGGAGAGGAGAGGAGAGGAGAGGGGAGGGGAGGGCTGGGAAGCGCTGTGGAATCTAATCATGATCAAACAGCAGGTGTGAAATCAGGAGCTCTTGTCAGTCGCTTCACACGATTTGTTTCGGGAGTCCAAATGAACGCTGAGATGTTTTCGTGAAGCGACAAACAACACGGATCGATCGGCTCCACACTCTGTGTCACTGTAGCTAAAGACAAAAAAAAAGATGAAACAGTGGGAGAGAGGACAAAAAATAAATGCTGATATCTGTTTCAAAGAGCTTCATACCCTGCCTGTATATATACATAACGACAAGTGACATACTGTAGCTCCATAGCTGTACCCCCTCCAACTGTATATATGTATGTTCCCCATTTTCAACTGTTTTTATTATGTTTTGATGTAACTGTAAACATATGTTTTGTCATGCCAATAAAGCTCCTTTGAATTGAATTGAATTGGAGAAGAGAGAGGAGAGGCTTCAGGCAGTGTTCATCTCATAAATGTATCCTCCCTTCTACTTCTGCCGCTTGGTGAATTATAATCTAGCTGGACCAGCTGTCTATACAGCCTGTATTTCATGCATGCAGACCTCTGGCCAAAGGGTGTGATATCACTAGCACACTCCCTCCACGGGTACCCTGGTGGGACTGACTGATTCAGACGGAATACATTAGAAACAAGGATCTTCAACAGGGGGTCCGGGACCCCTAGGGGATCCTCAGAGATACAGGGGTCCTCCAAATCTTTGTGTGATAGAATCTTTTCTCCTTTTTTATAATAACCACTTGAGTGTCCATATCTGACTATTCTTTAACTTTAGCCAAAAATAGCAGATCTACAAGCTCACAACGCCTCGCGCTGAGAAGGCGTTGTGAGCTTGTAGATCGCCTAGTTTCGGCAAAGAGGTTCGATGTAGAGGGGAAAAAGAGCAGACTAAGTACAGAGTGGAAGGTCAAGTTTATTAACTCTTTGCGTGCCAGCGCCCTCTAGGGGCCAAAGAATGCCAGCGCATCTCTCATAGGCGAGCGCTTTAGCTTCCAGGACTTCAGCTTCCAGGACCTGACGTGCTCACGTTGATGCACAGCATGGAAATGTCCCGGATGAAGATGCTAACAGAATGGCTATTCCCATTTTGTCATCTAAAAGATCATTTTTGGGCGATTTCGCCGTAAATAAACCCCGCGCCGCTTTCCTAAAACACAAAAAAGAGATATAAGCCTTTAAAGATGCGGTCATTCATTGGATTAGGCGGAGATTGGCGATTGCGTTCGCAAATTACGGCCGGCTGGGACGTTGTTAGCTTTCGGCTAGTAGCTACAAAAATCAAGCCAGGCTTCAGAAGGCCTCTTATCATTTTATTCATTTAATTAAATAAAGCCGAACTACTTCGGGATCGGCACACTCGTGTACTCATCGGAAGCGGCGCCGAACATCGGGTGAACATTGGGGAGCTCAAAAATGTATTTTAAACCATTTTTAATGGAATATATCGTCGGACAGAGTAGAACGGCTAGCTGGCTACAAGCAGCTCGGGGTAAGTGAATTAATAAAAAAAAGATTGTATTGGATTGAAATAAAGCCGAACTAGTTCGGGATCGGCACCAGATGAGTTAAGTATTGACAGTTCAAGTGGTTAAATATCTGAAGACACAAATTGACATGAATCCAGAATACACTGATGATCGTGCTTTCAAGCAATGAAACTAGATGGAATCTATGAAAAGGCTATGCGGGGGTCCCTGCTTCATCTCTCTCTCTCTCAACCAAGGGGTCCTTGGCCTGAAAACATTGAAGACCCCTGCATTAAAAACAATCATAGAAGGAGAGAGAGAGAGAGAGAGAGAGAGAGAGAGAGA
>NC_137816.1:54786560-54799060 GCF_963921795.1 Nannobrachium achirus
TAGCCTTTCCCCGTTGAGGTCTAGTTAGGTTGTCTCCCCAACCTTTGCCAGGGAAAATCTTGACTTAGGGTTAGGGTTAGGTTTAGCTTTAGACATAGTTTTACTGAGCTTAGGGTTAAGGTTAAGGTTAGGTTTAGGCATAGTTTTACTGAGGTTAGGGTTAAGGTTAGATTTAGGGTATTTAAGGTATCATCAGACTAATGGAACGTCGTAACAACACTAGGGATGGGACGATAAGCGATATTATCGTTTATCGTGAAAAGAAAAACACTCACGATAATCGCATTGTGGAGATTTAATTTATCGTGAAAACGTTCTCCGTCATGCACTGGGATCAATTCACCTTTTATTTGCCAAGCTGCATATCTGGTACCACTTAAACCCTCTATTGGTAAAACGTACTTATAATATACATACTTGATACAGTCTTTTTCTCACTCTATACCAAATCTCTTTGCCAAAAAATAGCCGATCTACAAGCTCACAACACATCGCAACTATTTTTTGGCAAATGTTCCACGCCAGGATAATGGATGTTGGGGATATTTTGATTATCGCGATAATATCGTAAATCGCAATTTCTTTGGTCACAATAATCGTGATATGATATTTTCATATCTTCCCGTCCCTAAACAACACTACGCGATACCTTTGCCTAACTTTTTATTGTTTTTATTCCAGCCCTTTTTTTTTACCTAATAAAGTTGGTTCCTCCTTTCCCTTATGTAAAGCGACTTTGGGTAGAAAAGCGGCAAGCGCTATATACATCTGTGCTAGTACAGGTATTATTATCATTATTAACCAACAAGCCGTCAAAGTTAATGAGCAGTTATTACAGTAACCATCCAGCTAAAGCCACGGCCGGCGAGACAGAGTGGGGGCAGAGGAAGTGCGTGGTCAGTGTGTTTGTGATGCAAACCCACCTAGCCCCCCCCCCCCACCAACCCTTCTCATTAGGCTGAAAGAACCAACATCAGCAGAAAGCAGCGGCCGCCACTCCGTAATCACAGACTAATGGTCCTGTTCACCTGACTCTGCCAAAATCAGCGTACACACACACACACACACACACACACACACACACACACACACACACACACACACACACACACACACACACACACACACACACACACACACACACACACACAACTAATTACCCTCACTGAGGTGATGAGAAAAAGGAGAGAATTAATTAAATAACAAGCTTTCTCATTAGAAATAATGGCGACTGCCGCTGCTCCGCACTAACAACGGCTGAGACCGACGCCCTAAAAGCGTCTTACCTTGCATGACTTTTCAAAATCCCTCTCGCCACTCTCCCACCTCATTCTGTCACCACTCCGTGGAACCTTAAGTCTCTTAAAACCTTCCCATCTCTCGTGTTATCCTCTCTTCTCTTTTGTGTTTGAGGTGAATCTCCCCCCTTTTCTGTGAAGCGCTTTGGGTATAAAGATAAGTAAGTAAGCCTTGCCGAGCCATGAGGCCCATAGGGCAGGAGCATATCTCCCGTTTCTGTAGCGTGAGGCAGCTTGATGTACAAGTACACCCCCTGGACATGACGCTAGTATGTCTCAGGGACTTAAACACTAAACCAACCCTTGATGCTGAGTGACAAGCAGGGAGGCCATTTTTCAGAGTCTTTGGTATGACCCAGCTGGGGTTCGAACCCCGACCTCCCAGTCTCAGGGCAGACACTCTAACCACAAGGCCACTGAGCAGGTCTATAAAGATAAAGTGCTATTAATCTATTACTATTATTCCCTCCCTTTATTTCATTCCCTCCCTCTCAACCGATTCTGCATCCTCCTCCAAACTTTGTCTCCACAATTTCTTCCTTCTTTGTCCACCACCACCCGCTCTCCTCCCAGCTGACACGCCTTCCTCCACAGACTCCTTGATTATCTGAAGACCTCAGAGCTGAGCCAACGCATAATAGTGGAAGATAGCAGCATTCAGGCCAGCGCCGCCCTGCCTGCGTTCTCATTGGCTGAATGCAAGACTGAAAAAAGAGGGACACGGCCATTACTTTTCCAACAACCGCAACAGAGGAGTGCTTGAGCCTACTCAGCGCTGTTCGAGTTAAGTCCCGATAGGGACAGAATAGTAAACCATGCTTGGGGGTGAGCGTTTGTCCCAACTGTCACTCAAAGTATCTGAAAGTGACTACAGGCCAATCACAGCGCGTCTTTTCCGGGACTTTCCTGAATGCCGCTATCTTCCACTATCACACTGAGTAAACATATCTTAGAACAGACAAAAGGAAGTGACGGATAAGTGACGAACAAGTGACCCCTCCCACTTCCATTAACTTATTATCCACTGCCAAGTCCTCGCTTCTCTCTAACCCAAGGAAGAACTTGTCCACCTTCTCGTACTTCCTCTCCGGTTCCCCCTCTCTTCTGAAGCCTCATCAGTAGATGAGAAGGTCAATGACATGGGCAGGTCTTCCCACTAGCTCACCTAATGTTAGCCCAACATATCATGCCTTGTCTTCCTTCTCCCAGCAACGTATTGTGTCATCCACCAGGCAGACCACACCCTCCTCAATCTTCCAGACAGGGGTTGACACTAAGGTCTCAGAGGTACAAGTACAGGTTATGTTCTACTTGCCCAAAGGTCATGCCCACTTGCCCGGAAAGTAAATCGACCATTATAAAATAATACAGGTCAAATTTACGCTTAGAACAACGCAGTAGAACAAATTAATGTTAAATCAGAATGAGTTCAACAGCTAGTTGTAAAAAGGTAACGTTGTTCTTCATGAATAGCCAATAATATTCAATGAAGACAGAATGCACTTGCCCGTCGGTCAACCTGAAAGCAAACTCCACTTGCCCTAGCGTTTTATTTACTGCCAGGGGCAGTCGGGCAACCTTTCAAGTATCAAACCACCGTTCCAAACTATTGCCACTCCCACTCAATACTGTCATCTTTATCTCCTCAATAAATAAATAAATACATCAATATTTAGAACTCCTTTCCAAAATTCCTCAATGAGTTCTTTCCGAGCAGCTCTCACTCCATTTCTCACAGAATAACCTTTTTTGGATCCCATCCAGTCAGGGTTCCAGCCTGCCCATTCTCTCTGAAAGAGCACTGCTCATACACAGAGGCACTGCACACGTTGCCCAGGCTGCCACTTCCTCCCAAGTCCTCATCCTTGTTGACCCGGATCTGCAGCATTTGATCAAGTCCACCACCACTAAATCGTTGTTGTATGTCAAAAACGTTTTGTATTTATCATTTTAAAATGATTTAAACTAGAGAAAATAGCCGATCTACAAGCCGCGAGGCGTTGTGTGCTTGTAGATCAGCTATTTTCACTACTTTTGAGCAACACTCTTGTATGATTAAGTAGGGCTTTAATTTAGAAAAAAACTATTTTTGAAAACTTGGAGATACAAGGTTTCTTCCCGACAGTGACCATGTTCTTCTGCACACCCTGTCTGACCTTGGTACGACGAAGTGCTTCTCCTCCTGCCTGCCTGATTCCTGGAGAGGTTTACTTTCATACCTCCCTTATTGACCGGAGTTCCCCAGGGGTCTGTACTCGGGTGTATGGAGATGCTAGCATCCATGTCAACATGTTTCAGTCAACTACAACACACACACACACACACACACACACACACACACACACACGCACGCACGCACGCACACTTACAAACAGACCCAAGCGCACTCACAACACCTCACATACTGTACATTTGTATGCATGCAAGCACGCAAGTACACACACACACACACACACACACACACACACACACACACACACACACACACACACACACACACACACACACACACACACACACACACACACACACACATATTCAAACCTTACCTTCATAAGAACTGACTCGCTGAGTTTTTCTCTGTTGACGATCTTTATGGCAACCTTCTGGCACGTGACACAATGGATTCCCAGCTTCACAAGACCTGAGAACACAAACACACACAGGTTCTGTGTTAATAATATCAAACACACTGTGCCATTTTATCAATGCTTTTTGTTGTCTTTAAAAAACAGTTTAAAGTAGTGAAAATAGAAGATCTACAAGAACACGACGCCTCAGCGATCAACGCTTGTTGATCGTCTATTTTCGCTACTTTTGTGCAACACTCTTGTATGATGAAGCAGGGCTTTAATTTTGAAAAAAAACATACACATTTGAAACTTGGAGATACGATATCATATTTCATATCATATCATATAACGACATTCACAACTTTATTTCCCATCCTCCCCTGGGGCTCAATCTTCTGATCGGAGGCACACTGCAGAGCGGCAACGCTTGCTTAAAATCCGCAGAGCGCGTTACGGAGTGCCAACCTTTACAGGATTATTTATCAGACAGTAAAAGAAATGTCAACACGCGCTGCACAAAAACATGGAAAAATGCCACAAAAGCAATAGCTTTATCTTATTACCGTCACACAATGGTTCGTATCTCTATCAAAGACCTGTGACACCAGGGGCTAGATCGCGCATTGTAGCAAAGGGTCTGTAGACAGACAGTGGAAAATGCCACCACGCATATGCACCCGCTTCATTACATTGCGGCAGCATACCTATTTCAGCAGATGTGTGCGCACATCTGTTGGAAAGGTGATTTCCCCTCGGGTTCAACCAAAAGGCGGAAACCGGAGCCGCGCACGCTGGAGGCTTTCAGCCGGCATGGCTGCCAGGGGGGCCCTTTTATGTGCGCAGTTAGAGCCCAAATGGCATCTGGGGCGACATTCACAATGTGACATTGATCTTGCTGTCACTGTCTGAAGCCCAGGGACCGCCTCCCCCCGTAGATAGAGGCTGGAAGCAGCCTGCACACACTCTGCATTTTACTCATGAAAATGACATATTGATGTTATTGCTATGTGTGTGTGTGTGTGTGTGTGTGTGTGTGTGTGTGTGTGTGTGTGTGTGTGTGTATGAGTGGGGGGTTGTATCTCCAGAGGTTTCACAGCAGCAATACAGGAATCACCTCCACAGCCTCCGGCACAGTGTGTGTGCATGTGCATGACTGCGTGCACGAGAGAGAGAGAGAGAGAGAGAGACACACACACACACACAGAGAGAAAGAGAGAGACACAGAGAGTGATATTCTCTGGTGTTTGGTTTGGGTGACGATACCAGTTCGGTTTCTGAATGGAATAATCCAAACGTTTTTCCTTCAAGCAAGTGATGTCATCAGTACTTTGTAAAAACACTACACCCTATTGTTTAGTGAAGACCTCAAGAATGCAGTATAATTACATTAATTTAATATTTTTTAGGTATCACTGCTAGCATAATGTTCTAACAATAAAGCACGAATAATGAAGCAAAAAAAAAAAAAAAACACTTTGGCACAAACATCTATTGATATACTGGACTTATAGCGGTATGGGGGCATTATTGTAACAGAACTATTTACAGATGTGAGTTGCTTGCTTTTCCCATTCACCCAAACAAGGCTATTACTATGATTTATCTCCAGTAATAATAGGTTTTAATGGCTCCATAAACTGTTCTGCATTTGTCAAAATTGCTCTCTGAAAGTCAAATGTCAGGGTCATGGCACACCTTCTGTTGACACAACCAACAAAGCAGTAAACAGCTGGGAGATTATTAATTTCCCTCAACTTGTATGTATAAAATTAGCAAACACAAAATGGAACGCATGTGACATAACCACACAGCATTGACCTGACATGTGAAACTTAACGAGCACAACCACAAGCGCACGCATAGACACACAAACAGAGACTTAACCGATGGCTTCTACAACTGCATCAGCAGGTCAGCA
This sequence comes from Nannobrachium achirus, assembly GCF_963921795.1. NCBI lineage: Eukaryota > Metazoa > Chordata > Actinopteri > Myctophiformes > Myctophidae > Nannobrachium > Nannobrachium achirus. The sequence continues at coordinate 54,792,350 of NC_137816.1, forward strand.
CCATCGATCTCTCTTCTCTGCCTCCATCCGTTTCTCTCCGCTGTACTCGGATCAATATCGTTGCTGTCGGTTCAGAAACCTTGTAACTCCATACTTCAACTGTTTTGTTTTGATCGTAAATGAATGCCCTACAATCTACAACCTTTTTTTTTAAGTGAAATCAAAGTGGTTAAGTCTGTATGTTGGTTTTATAAATATTTATCCCAATGAAAAGTATTAACAAGGGCTTGCGACTAAATAATAACTACATTTGAACCATTATAGTGCAGGTTATTTTTTACACTTCCTGAAAAGTAACCGTTTTGGACATACATGGTTTCCACCTGGCAGCGATGATATTGACACACTCTCCACATTTCAAAAGTGTATTGTTTTTTATTTTTTTTGCAAAGTAAAGCTCTGCTTCATCACGCAGTGTGAGGCGATGTGTTCTTGTAGATCGGCTATTTTCACTAGTTTAAATCATTTTTAAAATGATAAATACAAACGGTTTTGGAAATACATGGTTTCCACCTGATAGAGATGATTTGGTCTCCACCTCCTAAGCACGCAGGATGGACAATAGCAAGCTGAGAGGCATGGGTCTGTGTGGGTCTTCAACTACTCCTGCATCTGGACACCTCTCAGCCAGGGGCTCACCTTTATCTGCAGCCCTTGACCAATTAAGACGTGAGGCCGATTCCACAACATGTCTTCTAAATCGGGGCGCCCGCTGGCCTAGTGGTCCAGGTGCGTACCACATATAGACTCTGTGCAGCGAGGCGTGAGTTTGAGTCTCGCTCCCTGTTTCCTGTCTATCTTCACATAAATAAAGGCAGAAAAAGGCCCCCCCAAAAAAAAAAAAAAAACATATGTTTCTTCTATGATCGATGGTTCTCAAACTTTTTCATGTCAATGACCCCCCAGAAGCAAAGATTTGAGTTACAAAAGTTCGCTTTCAAAATATACTGTATATATATAGAGCGAAAGTATAAAAAATGATGGTTTAAGTGGTCAAAATGACACAGATGCTCTCCAGGTTTTTGGAACACTACCAGTAAGACTCCCTAATCGGGAGATAAGCGACCGTCAGGTCGCAGCGTGATTTTAGGGCAAAATGTGTAGGAGCAGTGTCAAAAAATGTGTTTGAAAAAATCGGCCAGATGGTTAGCGCTATATGGGACAGATCCATGTTGATGACATGAGTGTAGACATACTGTCTACCGATTTGCGTGATTTTAGGGCAAAATCTGTAGGAGCAGTGTCCAAAATGTTTTTGAAAAAATCGGCCTGATGGTGGCGCTATATGGGACAGATCCATGTTGATGACATGAGTGTAGACATACTGTGTACCGATTTGCGTGATTTTAGGGCGAAATCTGTAGGAGCAGTGTCCAAAAATGTGTTTGAAAAAATGGGCCTGATGGTGGCGCTATATGGGACAGATTTATGTTGAGGCGGACGCGTGGGTACCGGCCCCGGCTCTCCCGGTCGCTCCTAGCCCGAGTTATGGCATTTTATGTGTGCTGCAGTGGCGGGGGTCCTCCACTAGGGGCATCCATTCTGGAGCACCAGGAGTCGGTGGTCCCCAGGAATTCCCCGTGAACAGCCCCGTTTGGGTGGTCATTTGGTCATTTTTGCACTTTTTGGCGGCGGTGGAAGGGGGTCCCTGGGGGTCCCTGGAGCTCCGGGGGTCCCTGGTGGGGTGGAGGTTGTGGATTGGCAGGCAAGGAGTGTGTGTGCAAAGTTTGGCATGGATTGGGGTAACGGTGGCGGAGATATGAGTTGGGGAAAAGTGTGACATGACGGACAGACTGACAGACTGACTGACAGACAGCCGGTGGAGGTTTTGGTAGTAACTGCGACCTGACGGTCGCAATTAACACCAATAAACCTTCAGTAAACTGAACCATCGGCTCGCATGGAGATTCGAGACCCATTGGTGAATGTCCTCCCAGTATAGAGATACTGGGGTTCAAGTGGCTAAGGCGGAAAGATTATTCACATTCTGCTATTCCACTGATCTTGATCTGTCTCCCTGAGTCTGCAATCAGAGCACAAAGACTTGAATTTACGATGTCATTAGGTGACACTTTTTGGAGTTGAATTAGTCATTTGTTGGGCTTATAGCTCTATTGTTTGAGATATTACATCTAAATGTGATTTATACAAATACAGGACTCACAGCTCTGAATCATTAATGTGCCCATATCCTTGTAAGTCCTCGAGCAATCTGTGAAGCAGCCCCAGGATTTATCTCTAGATACTGTAGCATCATCTGGTCTTAATGTCACTCTGCTGTTGCTGCAGAATATTATCAAAATTCTAATATACAGTAGCTGACTAGCATATCATCACTGTCGGGCAGAAACCTTGTATCTCCAAGTTTCAAATGTGTATGTTCTTTCGCAAAGTAAAGCCCTGCTTCATCATACAAGGCCGTCGCAGAAAGGTAGTGAAAACAGCAGATCTACAAGCACACAACGCCTCGCACCTTTCACTAGTTTAAATAATTTTAAAATGATAAATGAGAGAGTTTTGGACATGCAAGGTTTCCACCCGACAACGACGATATACAAATGCAAATATTTCAGGGGGGATTATCCCTCACACATTGTATATTGTCTTGATTAAGATGGAATCACTATGTGAGTTCATTAACACACTCAATAATTATTTTAGTCAACCATTACACAAACGAGCCAAGGCACATCAAATCAAATCTATTCCATGCTACTCCCTGGTGTGCGTCGTCTTTGATGAAAGCACACAGTAAAATCCTCAGTATTCATTCAACGCATAGAGTTTACAAAGTGTAACCAAATGGACCTGGAAATGGTTACATTTGCACACAGTGTTACAAATGAGGATTTTATTGTGCAGGGGAGCAGTTACACGACCGGGTGGATCATCTTCAGGTACTGCTTCACAGCTAAGGATGTCTTATTTATTTCACATTTAAATATGAAAGGTAGCATGGAGAGGTTTCTATTAAATAACACACTAACTTTCTTCACTTAAACCCGATAGGAGCGGCTGCCTGCTGTCATCTTCTAAAGAAATATTACTGATTAGAATAAATAAACGGTGTTGATAAGATAATAATGATATCATAATCAAATGCTGTGGTAGCTCAGTGAGACAAGGAACTCCATGCTGCTCAACCTTACAGTGCTTTACCAACCAGGGGCGTCAATTGGGTATGGCAGGGGTATGCAGCTGCCATACCCTGGGTCCAGGGGGGAACATAAAAGTTACTTTTAAATATAAATCCACGAATGTCGCGTTGTCTATTGTGCTGGTTATTATGTAGTTAAATTACAATAAAATAACTACAAATGCAACATTTCACAACATGGTCACTTTAACAAGGTATTATAATTATATTCTCCACACTTGTATTCTCCTCATCTTGACAAAATGGTATGTTCCCAGGTTCTGCAGGTCAGCTGCACAGGTGCATTGCATTATTGTTAATTGTGGCATGTTTACTAACATGCCAAGTTCAGCTGCACTTGAACAACCGTTCCAGGCTGCCATATCCAGCCCAAGAAACCGTAGAAACGGGTGGAAAAATTAAAATGTACTTCTTGAAATAAATGTAGCATACCTGTTACTAAGGTATGGCAACATGACTGGTGTCTTCCACGCGCGCGAAGGCGCGTGTGCAAGACACCAGTCATGTTGCCATACCGTAGCTTTTTCTGAACTGACGCCACTTTTACCAACAGCAGCACAGGTCCATGGAGCCAACAAAGACGTCACTCAGGGGTTGACACTAAGGTCTCAGAGGCTCTTGCCCATCGGGCTAGTGCGGGTCATGTTCTACCTGCCCAAAGGTCATGCCCACTTGCCCGAAAAGTAAATCGTCCATTGAATTACTGTACAATTTAACACTTAATTTTTTTTGTGCAATAAATTAAATGTCATACCTCAATTTGTATGCCAAATACCCTACATAACTATGAATATGACTATGGGTTCACACTTTTATATTTTAAGTGTAGTAACAGTGAAAACAGCACATTAGGTCGACAGTGCTCTTATTTTACATTCCACAGACCAGAAGACAGAGCGCTCTGGCCACGTCCAGGTGTCTAGACAGATACTGTATCTGGTGTTGTGTTTATAGACGGTTGCGTCCCCTCTCAAATGAGCACTTGCCCGGTCGGGCAACCTGAAAGCAAACTCTACCTGAACAAAAGTGTTATTTACATTTACATCCTCTAGATCAGTGGTTTTCACAAATGTTGGCGCACCGTTTGGGAACCAAACCACTGCTGAATATGTAAAACTGCAAATCAAACTGATCCCGATCTATACAGGATTCCTTTTGTTAAGCGTTGCATATTACTTCAGTATTTCATTAGCAGGTTCAAATGTGTGCAGGATTCCATTCCAACCCAACACTACGCCAGCAGATCTCACCACCCAGCCCAACACCACCACCCCTAACGACATGAGCAGGAGTCGGAGGAGAGCACGGTTGTGGCGACAGTTCAAGAACCGTGACATGTCTGGAGGCATCTCGCTGCCATTTATTGGCTCAGTGTGGTTGGCAGAGAAATATAATCTCAATCACGCCAGACACCATGTTTGCAGAGCCCCCTGGCTTCAAGTGGGTTACATTTGACCAGTCACAGGACAACTTCAGGCCAGGGCTTTTTTGGTCAGCTCCCATGTTGACTGGCACGCAATGTGTAAACATACACGAAGGTAGGCAACGGTAAAGAAAGACAGAGAATGCAGTGAGAAGAATAAAAGAAAGATGGGTGGAGAGACACAGCAAAAGGAGGGAGAAAGAGATGCCCGTGTGAGTGAGAAAGATCACAGCAGACGGAGGAAAATAAGGGGAAATTCAGTTCACTGCGATTTTTCCCAGCGATGTTCTTGAGACGTAGTATGGTGGTGTGGAGTGGCGGCGCAGAGTGCCGGAAAATAGAAGATCTACCAGCTCGATGCAAACATTTTGTGAGTTTGTAGGTCGACTAGTTTCGGTGTGCGACACTGCTGAACAATGAAGCATAAATCGGGGTTGTCTCGTGGGAAATCTTTGGTCTGAACCAAGGCCTTAAGAGTGCAAAGCTCTGAAAGAAGAGAGCGACAGATCAAAACCGAGACAGAGAGATCCAAAAGCGAGGAGTGTGGAAAGAGAGCAAGGGCTTGTCATCCACTAGTTGACCTATCTATCTGTGTGTGGAGCTCAGCGGGGATCTAATGGAGTTTCCCAGGCATCAGGAGACCATCTGCTTCTGTCACCGGCTGACTGATGAGCCCGGAACCTCTCACATTTTACATCAGACCTGCCAGCTACCAAATCTGAACACTGTCCTATTTACATCTTATTACACGCACACACGCACACCCACACACACATCAGGAGACAGAGAGCAGCGAGGGCAGAAGTGATAAACAGGAACTTTCAAAACTTTCAATCATTCTGTCTCGGCAGGAATGCATTTGACACGGACCCAGATTGATGCAGAGTGCAGACGCACACCCTTACAGCACCACTAGCACTGGATGAGAAAGAATTCACTGACATGGCGACATTCCTACCGCGTATAGTGAATTTGACATTTACACATCAAACGACACCCTCCTGATTGTAGTAGCCACTGTAATGTTCTCTGTAAATATATGATTCTACTGAGCTTTGTCCCAATTATTTTTATGATTATATTGTATTGTTGCGACCGAAGGTTGCTGTTTACTATGAGAAACGTCACAGCTTGTCCGCATCCGTCTGTCCGTCTGTGTAGACGTGTACACATTTTTTACGGCCTATGGGTTTGCCGCTCTGACATCATGCTCTGATGTCACTGTGATGTCTGGAGAACCACTCTACCAGAATGGGTTTGCCGCTCTGACATCACACCCTGTCTTCACTGTGATGTCACACTAACAGAATCCCTTTTATGCCCATATATGGAGTTCCCTGATATCATCAATATTAATAATGCCCTGTTAGAGAGATCCCTATGATGCCAGGGGGAACAAATCCAATAATGGGGTTTGCATTAAAAGCAGTTGACAGGTTACCATGGTTACTTATTGAATGTTACACCTCTTGCCAAAAATAGCCTCACAACGCATCACGCTGCAAGTCGTTGTGAGCTTGTAGATCTGCTATTTTTGGCTAAAGTTCTCCGAATATGGACGCTAGGGTTCATGTGGTTAATACCCTGCCCTGGCCTACAGTATGAGGCTGAGGGCTTACATACAAGTACGCAACTCTTCCCCCGCGGGGTCTTTGCTCATTGTCATGGACGTCGTCCGCGGGGGCTAATGAGCCGCAAATAGATTGAAATGGACCTCGAACATTGATTTCACACCAGTGAATGGAGCATCCACGCCGCTGCCGTGTGACTGTCAGCGCTGGGCTGGCAGGTTTCCAGGCCACCTCTGGAATATGGACTCGGAAACGATCAAGGTGATGGCTTTTTTGTGTCGGACACTGTTGAATGGAGCGAGGCTTCTGGACATCTCCCTCCTCCCAAGGAAAACCCTCACTCTCTCTCACTTCTATAGTGAATGGAACGAGAACGGTGCACTGTGAATTGAATTTATCTCGGAAAGAATACCAGTAAAACTCCCTAATCGGGAGATAAGTGACCGTCTCGTCGCATACACAAACTTTGGAAGAAAATCGTAGCCAATCGGGAGGGAATATGGGAAATGGGACAGATCCATGTTGATGACATGACTTAAGAGATACTGTGTACCACTTTG